>NC_081351.1:5059626-5066371 GCF_029784015.1 Lycium ferocissimum
CCGGGGCTCAAGAATTTTGGGTGCCGGCCACGATAGCGTCTGATAACTTTCCGAAGGCCACATCGACCGCTTAGGATAAGTCCGAAAGATGAACATGCTAATTAGCCGGCGATGTGAGGTCGAACGGATGGGGAAGCTTGTGGTGCGGCGGCAATAAATGTATCTGGAAAGACGGGAATATCCCGAAAGCATTAAAAATGGACAACAGAAGACCATCCGAAGGTGTTGTACAAACGGACTCCGGATTTGGGTCTACTTAGATGTGTAGATGCCGTCGAAGCCACCAAACTTTTAGAAGACATGTGGGCCCCATATGAATGGATTCATACTGGCAAAAAAGATTCTACAAGCTGGATACTATTGGATGACCATGGAAAGTGATTGCTGGAAATATGTGGTAGATGCCATCAATGCCAAATCCACGACAATTTAATCAAGGTCCCTCCAAGTGAGCTTAAGGCAATGAGCTCACCATGGCCTTTCATTTCTTGGGGCATAGACATTATTGGACCCATTTAACCCGCAGCTTTAAATGGCCACCGGTTCATTTTAGTTGCTATTGACTATTTCACCAAATGGGTAGAGGCAACGTCTCACAAATTAGTAACAAAGAAAGTGGTAGCTGACTTCGTGCGAAACCACATCATATGTCGATTCGGTATACCCGAGTCCATCGTAATAGATAACGGAGCGAATCTGAATAGCCATATGATAAAGGATATGTTACACCCCGTAGTTTCGTACGTGGAAATTCTAAGTATGGATACTGGAGTTCCCTTCAAGGATATATGATATTATACGAACTAATCCTATGGTCATGACGGTTTACGTTCATATAATAAGATATTGGAAACTCCGGGACCAACCAAATCGAAAGAAATAAATTTGTCAAAAATTTGGAAAAAGTTGACAGAATTTTGGACAGAATTTTAGGTCAACTTTAGAGAGGTATATCTCCAGGTATATGGGGAGTTTTAAGGTGTTTCAAAAGCTTAAAATGAAGTTCGTCGAGTCTAGTTTCCAACGCAACAAACTGCTCATCGATAAGACATCGGAGTAGAGAATTATGGACGTTACAAGTTCGGCTAACAAGCAGAAACGTGTCCAATAGTAACCGCTACGATGGCAAATACGGTCTGATGCTATAATGCTACGGTAAAGGATTCCGACCCGAATTTGAACTAATATAAAAGGGGCTTGCCCCCTCTTTTTTCAGCCAAAATTCCTTCCAAACAATTCCAAAATGCTCTAGAAAGTTTTCCAACTCTCCAACCCAAATTTAAAGCCTAAATCAGCTATAATTCCCGAATTCCGGTTCAGGCAACGTATAGTTGCGAGTATTAAATCATATATCGATGCGTGTGGTTCAAGTTTAAGGTGAAAAAAAGTGAAGATATAGTGATATTATCAGGAGCAAGGTATGAATCTCCTATTATTAATGTTAATTTTGGTTTATTTACGGAGATAAAAGGCACAAATAGCCGTATAATAGTTTTGTTGGTGGAAGCCTATGGGATAAGCCCATATGGGATGTTTATGGATTATTTTGGTGTTGAGAATATTATGATTAATGTTGGTATTGATGTTGTTGTTGTTGGTTCTGCCGAATTACTATTTTGGGCTAGGCATATAACAGCGGAGATACTGCCGAAATTTTAGCAGATTCTAGAAAGATTTATTTGAAGGACTAAGACAAGCATATAAAGGTGAGTCTAACAATAGTATAAATTTTTTTGAATATAGATTTAGGAGCCTGGGAGGACAAGCGTTGAGTAGTTAAAGTTAAGGCGACCAAAAAGGTATGTTAAGGCTAGTCCCTTTCTTTCAAAAGGCATAACTCCTATGTTATGATGTTACACCCCTCATTTTCGTAGTGGTAGAACTTATGATTTCCTAGTGAGGTATGCCTTGGGAATTGAGACCCGAGCCCTAGTTTTGGAGAAAGAAAGTGTCCTACCCCGTGTGCAATGGTAACAGCAGGAATTCTTAGAGATTTACAGGGTTAGAAGTTGAACGAATCGAATCGACGCGATCTGAACCGAATTAGAAAAGTCTGCAGACACCAGTCAAGATCGACGGGTCATCGAACCTATCGATGTACCGTCATTGTGCGGCATCGATGGGGTTCTGCAGCCCCGCTTTCTGCAGGCGCAGGTCGATGAGCACGTCGACGGACTGTCGATACGTCGACGGGTCATCGACCCGCTCGTCGAATCGGACCACTGAAGCATTTAATTCTCCGAGTATAAATACATGGTCCACCACTTTATGTCTTATTTCTCTCATTCCCAGATCAGAAAACCTTAATATTTTGCTCTCCCAACATTTATGGCATAGAAGTGAAGATTTGACCAGACCCGGACCCCGTAAACCCAAGCTTGTGAAGAAGAAGGTTGTTCTAGGGTTTCTCCAAGAATGGGAAGCTTAGGGAGTTGAAGTTAAAGTGATTCTTGGGATTCTTGATCCCTCAAGATATGTAAATGATTCCTACCCTTGCATTTGAGTTTGCTATCAAGAGCTTTAGTGATTTTAGGTAAAGAAAAGGTATTTGTGGAAGTGATAGAATGATGAAGGATAAGGTAGTGGCATGAGACTATTTTAAAGAAATGATTAGGGATGGATTTACGTGTATTTGGATATATATAGGCGCTATCATTGTAAGCTTATAAAGGAGATGGTCATCTATGATTCGTTAAGCTTTATACATGCTTGGGGATGATTAGTAAGCAAAGCAAGTAGCCTAATTAAGGCTTATGTTATCTTAATTCTAGATTTACAAGTTCAAGAAGTAGAAGTTGGGCGATTTGATATACGTCAAGGTATGTTAAGGTTATTCCTTCTTTTTTTTTTTTTTTTTTGCATGGTCCTATAATATGAACCGATAAACGAGTAAGAGAGTTTCCATATTACTCTATTCTTATAAGTACTAAGAGAAATACAGTTTTGATGTCCCCGTACCCCGGCTATAGTATTTTCCCCACATACAAATCTTATGATTTCATATCCTAGTAGTATGAGTTCAGTAAGGCCCATGAGAGGTAAACTATCATTTTACTGTTTGAGAATCCTGTCGTTCAGTTTTACTTGTACTATGCATTCACTTTCAGTTCTCGGGGATACAGTGACAGGCACACTTGACAGGGGGTGGAGGTGTGACCTATGATATTACGTTGTGTATGTGAAAGGCACGCTTGACAGGGGGTGAAGGTGTGGCCTATGAGTGGTCCATGAGTGACCTATGATGTTGGAGTATATACACGAGAAAGGCACACTTGACAGGGGGTGAAGGTGTGGCCTGTGATATGACAATGAGATGTGTACCTACTATATATATATATATATATATATATATATATACTTCCCGATATACGATTCGGTCGGATGTGGACGGATACTAGTTCATGTATGTATTTATGTAGATAGTCATTTCAATTATGAGTTCGAGATCTTATTCATGATTTCTATACATATATACATGTTGTCTTTATGCCTTACATATTCGGTACATTATCCGTCGACTCCCCGTTGCTCAGCGGGGTTTGCGTTCATGCCCGGTACATGGTTGTGGGGAGGTGGTCCGGCTTAGTAAGACCCTTATCCAGCGGCGATTAGTGCGCTCCATTTGATCCGGAGTTGCAGTTCATTTTGGTGAGCCATTCTTTTGAGATGTATATAGATGGGTACGACGGGGCCCTGTCCCGTCCTTTCTGACTTTATTCCGGTAGAGGTACGAGACGGTTGTATGTAGTAGTCAGACGATATAGCCTTGTCGGCTTATATTCTTTTGTGTACAGTATATATAGAAGCCTAGCTGGCTAGCATTGTTCTCCCGCATGTTATGTATGTATATATATGCAGATTGTGTAGAGTTCGGATGTTCCCTCTTGATGAGATGAGTTTGTGCCATTTATGGGCTATTGATGTTCAGTATGTTTCAGATAAGTGTTTAGGGGTGTTTGGTCGCTAGAGGTCAGACCCCTTGTCACGGCTCATCGGTTTGGGTCGTGACAGAAGTGGTATCAGAGCAGTTTCGTCCTAGGGTTGTCTACAGGCCGTGTCTAGTAGAGTCTTGTTTATGGGCGTGTTGTGCACCACACTCATAAACAGGAGGCTACAGGACATTTAGGATGATGTCATTCTTTCTCTCCTAGATTGTGCGATAGAGCCATGTGTTAGGCGTTCGTTTTACGATGAATTGTTATGATTTCGGCAATGCCTCCAAGAAAGCTACGGTGCCCGGGAAGGGAAGAAAGCAGGAGAGGCCGCTAGCCGTACTCGGCGAGCCACTAGGGATCATGATGAGATGCGAGTGAGAGCCCGTCGAGACATCGCATACACCATCTCCGGCACCGTCCCGAGTTCCTCGACGACTAGATGCACTAGGCCAGGATATGCGGGATGTTGTTCAGTTATTGACCAGATTAGTAGCCGCCCAAGCTCAGTGGCAGGGAGCTAGTAGTTCGAAGGTTAAGACTTTTCTTGAGTTAGATCCTCCAGAATTTTCAGTGATAAAGCAGAATATGGATCCCCAGTATTTCATCGATGGTATGCAGAGGACTTTGAGGGTTATGCATGCAAGTGAGTTTGAGTCGGTGGAGTTAGCTTTGTATAGACTGCGTGATATTGCAGTGTAGTGGTATCAGACTTGGGAGTTATCTAGAGGAGAGAATGCTCCTCCAGCTATTTGGCGAGAGTTCGTAGGTGCTTTTATCCGCCATTATTTACCTCCTGAGGTCAGGCGAGCCCGAGCAGATAAATTTCTACGTATTGAGCAGGCCAGCATGAGTGTCCAAGAGTACTGTGTATTTTGATTCTATGGCTAGATATGCCCCAGCCATGGTGGCTGAAATGGAGGACAGAGTTCACCGTTTTGTGGCCCGGTTTAGGGCCACATGGATAGATGCTTGTACGGCCGCATTACGGCCGAGGCATAGATATCTCCCGTATACAGGCCTATGCACATAATCTAGAAGATTGCAAGCATTAGAGGGGGCAGAGCGTGACCGTGACCGAGGCAATGGTAAGAGGGCTAGATCTTTCGACATTGGAAGTGAGTCCAGGGGAGGACGGAGGCAACAACATTCCTAGTATTCATATCATTCGGTAGAGAGTGAACCTCCGCGGTTTTCAGGCCCGAGGTTTGATCGGTCTTATTATTCCGGAGCGGCCCATTGTTCTGGAGCATCAGGCTCCCAGTACAGACCAGAGTCAGGATAGATAAGGCCACCCTTACCACGGTGTGCCCAGTGTGGTAGGTTGCATATCGGGTAGTGCCGATTGGGATCGAATGCCTGTTACTCTTGTGGCCGACCAGGTCATATGATGAGGAATTGTCCGTTAGGAGGTGGCATGGGCACTGTTCAGCCTACAGGGTCTATAGCTGGTTCTTCTTCTTTCGCAGTACGCCCTTCGGGGCAAGCTTTTCAGTCACCGATAGGACGAGGTAGAGGGAGGAGTGGAGCGTCCAGCTCGAGCGATCCTCAGCACCGCGTGTATGCATTGTGTTACACCTCGAAAAATTCCCCGATGATGCACAGTGAATAGACTAACGAAGGACATGAAGTATTCAATATTTTAATAAGCAAGGAATGACATTTGATGACCCTAATTAAGATTTTAAAAACATTCGATGTTAGACGAGAAAGTTTGCCAAGAGAAGGTAAGGCATACGATAAGTATCGAAAGAGATTTATGAGTAACAAGTTATTGATGATTTAATGATGCTTTGGAGAAGAGTCATAACGTCCCTTAGATTGTTAATGAGGTGATAAACAAGTGTTAAGAAGGTTCCATAAGGATTGGAGATCAAACGAAGTGACGAGAGCAAGATCAGTGAACAGATGGGTTATACGGCCGGTTATACGGTCCGTATAATGTTATACGGACCGTATAATGGCCCGCAGAATCGTCACAGTGAAGGTCTCTCACTGATGGGATTATACGGTCACTTATATGGACCGTATAAATTTATACGGACCGTATAATGTGTCGTATAATGGACACAGAAGCGAGATGTTGAAGGGGTGATTTCACGGTCACTTATACGGACCGTATAAGTTTCCGTATATTTTCCCGACAGGTCAGATTTTTAAGTTATTAAAAAGGGGACCAAGTTCATTACTTCATTTCATTTTTCACCCCTTCTCTCTAGAACTCTCTAGAACACTTATCCTACAAGAATTTAAGAGATATTAGTGTTCAACTTCATCAAACCAAGTGAATCAAGTGTAAGAAACCCACTAAAGTTTATCCAAGACAAGAAATCCAAGTGAAGGTGAAACTAGGTGTTATGACCCGTATTTCGTACGTTTGGAAATTTCAACGTCGACGTGGAAAGTTAAGGGCGAGATCATTTTCAAAAAAATATTTTAATGTACGAGTTGTCATGAATATCAATTATGATTACTATTAGTATGGAAATGTTGTGAGAGACTAAGGGCGAAAAGGAAAATTCGCAAAATGGTCCATGGAAATATTGTGGAAGACTAGGGGTAAAACGGTAATTTTACAAGGTTCAGGAAAATTCTTGAGAAATTGGAAATATCACTACATGAAGGCCTTGGCCTTTTTTATCAAATTTTCAAAAAAAAGGGAAGAAAATTTTAAAGAAAAAAAGAAAAAAAAAGGGGGGAAAAGTATAAATATAGTTGGGTGAAATTAAAAATCCAAGAAAGTGGTTATATTTGTATTTTTGGGGGGAAAATTCTAGAAGGAAGAAGAAAAATGGGAAAATTTGTCTTCAAAA
>NC_081351.1:5066471-5073702 GCF_029784015.1 Lycium ferocissimum
ATTTTAATTCTAGAAATTCCAAAGCTATGATTTGAGGGCATTACGAGATTATTGAGCCATTCCATGAATCCCTTGATCTTACTTATTGTTGATGGTCTCACCTCATGTTACTCGTTCCTTCGAGGTGAGATATAGCAAAGATAATGATTCTATTTTCAACGCTATCTAAGTTCATGATTCTCGAGACTTCCATGACATTATCGGTTTCATCTTACGATGGTTGGCTCTTCAAGGAATGATATAGTGATAATGGTAATGCTAATGATGATGTTGATTTCATTTATGTATTTTTATGTGTGTGTATGTATGTATGTCTGCATCGCATCCCACTGATCAGTCGGGTAAGATAATACCGAGCCTATATGGCCGGGCAAGATAACACCACGCCTATATGGCCGAGCAAGATAACACCGCACCTATATGGCCGGGCAAGATGACACCGCGCCTATGTGGCCGGGCAAGATGCTATATATATTACCGTGCCTTAGTGGCCGGGCAAGATGCTTTATATGTTACCGTGCCTTAGTGGTCGGGCAAGATGCTTTATATATTACCGTACCTTAGTGGCCGGGCAAGATGCTATATATATTACCGCGCCTTAACGGTCGGACAAGATATTATATATGGATATATATGGAAAAGGTTTTCTTTAAAAGCTAAGCATGCACGACATTCGCCTTATAAGGGCATTCAGAGGCACAGGTTGATCTCTTTTATATTACTTTATCTTCATACGTTCATTATATTATTTTCCATGTTCGGTATCTTTAATTATGTTACTATTCATGCCTTACATACTCAGTACACTATTCGTACTGACGTCCTTTCTTGTGGACGCTGCGTTCATGCCCGCAGGAGAGCAGGAAGACGAATCATATCTTTAGGAGCTCCATCAGCAGAATCTCAGAGGCGCTCCAGTTATTAGGAGCTGCATTTGTTGGTACCACTCTTTTGTATCCACACTTGAGCGTGGGTAGTCCTGCCCTGTCCTTCTGTATTCATGTATTCTATTTAAAGGCTCGTAGATAGATGTATGTAGCGGGATGTTCCTTAACTGTATCAGTTCCTATTGTGTATAATATTTTGGTAGCTTTGTTAGCTCATGCATACGGGCTTAGTTGTTAATGACTGTACTAAGTGCGTGTGGTCCACCAAGAAATACTCATGGAATGCTAGACTAGAGGTGCTCGGTAGGCTAGTACCGGGTACCCATCATGGCCCTCTAGCTGGGTCGTGACAGGATATCTGTGAGCAATTTAAGATCACTCACCGAAACTCGACAGCCTACCGGCAACAAATGAACAGAGCCAAAGAAGCATCTAACAAATATATCAAGAGGCTATTGAGAAAAATGATTGATAACCATAAAGGTTGGCACGAGCAGTTACCTTATGATTTATTGGGATACCGTACCACGGCTAGAACTTTGACAAGAGCAACTCCATACTTGCTGGTCTATGGGACGGAAGCAATCATACCTGTTGAAGTTGAGATACCTTCCCTGAGAATAATTCAAGAAGGTAATTAGACAATGCTGAATAGGTCCGCGCTCGATATGAGCAATTGGCTCTAATTGACAAGAAAAGGATGGTTGCCGTATGTCACAGTCAACTATACCGACAAAGGATGGCAAGAGCCTTCAACAAGCCAGTCAGAATTGGACTTTTTCAAATTGGGCAAATGGTGCTCAAAAGAATTTTCCCATATCTAGATGAATACAAAAGGAAGTTTGCTCCCAACTGGCAAGGTCCTTATATGGTCCACAAAGTACTCTCTGGAGGAGCAGTAGTGTTGGCAGAAATGGACGGACAAATGTGGCCGAAGCCAATCAACTCAGATGCAATCAAGCGCTACTATGCGTGAAGACGAAGTTTTTCAGTTTGTAATAGTACCCTTTGCTTATAATCATTTTTGTATTTGCTTGTATTAAGTTATTTCCTATTGTTTGTAATTGTTTTGTGGTAGACAGAGGAAAACAAAACATCTTTTGTAATATCAACTAGGTAATGACCTGATTTCCTCATAGTGGGATATGTAGGCAGTCCGTCTGGGACCCGGTCGCTTTATTAGTAAAAACCAAAAAGTCCCTTATTTTTATTTTTGAACTACGTTTGACCTGAATTCATGCTGCGACAGGATACATATGTGTTCTTTGAGCTCGGTCACACCAAAAGAAAACCCAAGAAACCACTAGCAAGCCTTAGAGATAAGACTTCACAAAGGAGCAAAGATTGCTGCACAACTCGGGCAGAATTTTTGAGGTTCGCGCCGACAATCCGCTACAAAGAGTCAGCTAACCTGGAGTTTCAAACTGGGTCAGAAATTTTGAGAGGCTCTCAAAATTCCTCATTTATTCAATACCATAAATTGGGGCAGAAATTTTGAGGTCTCCTCTAAATTTCCCAGAAGATTTGGCATGAGAATTCGTTGATCGAGATTTAAATTGGGGAAGAGAAGTGAAGAATTCCTGTCATGGAATAAGGGTCTCCCTCATTCAAGGTATATGTCATGACAATTAATCTTACCACTTTCAATATAATGCATTTATTTCTCTACAAATTAGATACTTTTATGGTAATTTTGTGAAACGATTTTCTGTATAGTGAAAATAAATTTTATCTTTTGCATATTGGAGCCGAAGGGGTTTTCGAGTCCGTAAAAGTCGAAGATGCAGCAGTGCAAGCAATATGAATCAACTTTAAAATAGGAAAAACTAATCCATTTCTGATGCAGGTCCCCAGGACGTCGGGAGGACGATCCCTTTTTCTAACTTTGTTCCATGTGCAGGGAATGGTTCACCAAAGAAGGTCAAGACCACCACTGGGATCAGGCTTTCAAAATATATACCCAGCCATGAGGGCTATAGGGATGAATGCCACCATGGTCCGAATGTGTAGCCACAAGGGCTAAGAGAGATCGGAATGCCATAAAGGTTAAATATCTAGCCGCGAGGGCTATGAAGGTTCTAAATGCCACAAGGGCAAAACATTAAGCCACAAAGGCCACAAAATGGCTGAAATTGCCACAAAGGCAGGTATTTGGGCCAACAGGGTCACAACAAGAATGAACGGCATAGCTGACCAAGAGGGTCACAGCCGGCATAAAAGACGAAAGAAAGACGATTTAGCCAAAGGAGCCATATCTGTCACTTGCATCAGTTCTTCTTATTTGCCAAGAGGGCCATTGCATATCTACTTTCCTGCTGTCGAGAGGGCCATCACTTCTTGTTATTTTCCAAGAGGGCCACTGCATATCTACTTTCCTGCTGCCGAGAGGGTCATTCATATAAACATGCCAAGAGGGTCATTCATACAAACATGCCAAGAGGACCATTCATATAAACATGCCAAGAGGCCCATTCATACAAACACACCAAGAGGGCCATTCATATAAACATTCCAAGAAGGCCATACATACAAATTAACGGATATAACAAGATAACAAAGCAATGTAAAGCCGGTCAAGAGACCGCAGTATTCGCTCAAGAGGACCAAGCGATGTAAAACCGGTCATGAGACCTCAGTATTTTCCCTAAAAAGACAAAGCAATGTAAAACCGGCTAAGAGACCACGGTATTCGCTCAAAAGAAAAGACAATGTAAATCCGGTCAGATGACCGCAATATTCATTATCTAAAAATCAACGTTACTCAGCAGATAGAAGTAGATTTATAGCCACCAAATAGAGTAGGTTGATCAAATCAAATCCAGACAGATTGCAGAGCAAATGTGGAACATTTTCTTACGCAGCCGGTCGAGATAGGGTGCCCATGAGAGTCAATGTTACATCGTGGAAATTTTGTATTGCTCACATTATGAATATGCTAATGTAAACCTAAAGTGTACATGAAGCCCTTGTAAGTTTAAGAAGGGTATTTGATAATGCTAAGTGTATACCTTAAGGATACGGAGTTATATGAAGCAGTGGAAGTAAGTTCATCGGAGAAAGTTGAGGTGGAGTCATGTTTGGAAAGATTTCACATCATTTGAGATACATATTGATTAGCACCACTTTTAGAGAGAGATATAAGGCCCCTTAGATAGCTAATTAAGTTTTATACAAGTGCCAAGAAGGTTCCATAAGGATTGGAGGTCAAATTAATCGAAAAGAACGCATTTTTGCGAAATCGAGAAAAGTGGGCAGCGTGTGGTCGTACACGCAATTTACTGAGCCGTACACTAGTCACCAACTTGAAAAATTGGCTGGCCTAACTGGCCAAAATCATCCCCAAGCTGAGGAGGGAGTGTGCCGCACACTTAGTGTGCTAGGTCGCATACTCTTCGCCAAGTTAGTCGGGTGTGATTTTGCCACCTTTTTAAATCTCAAACGACCCCAACTTCATTTCCAATGTTCCACACTTATTTCCCTACCTTTCTAGAGGCTTCCTAAGATTTATTGAAGGTTACCAATCACTCCACACCTTTCCATATCACCCAAAGAGAGAATCAACGTCAAAATTTCAAGGTAAATCCATGGAGAATGATGGTTGTTGCTTTCTTTCAAAGTTACGGTGAAATTGGTCTTGGAGAGAGAGTTGAGTAAGGTGAAATTCTACTGCTACAAGGTATGTTTTCTATCTTATTCTTATAGGTTATTTGATGTAAAGGTTTAGTACTTCTTAGAAAGGAAAAGAATTAAAGTGGATAAGCCATGAATGGTGTAATAAAGAAGATGACTATGAGGTGAACTCAAAAAGGGGATTTTGGTTAAACTTGGGATTAAATTGAATATAACTTCTTGATTGTGATATTATGGATGTTTTTAATGTTTCTTGGGAGTTGTTTTGTCATAAGGTGGAAGTTGATGAAATAGGGGAAGTGCTGCCCAAATTTCGTTAGCCTCTTAGTCGCTCTAGTTTGAACTTAAGCATGTTTTCATGACTTAACTTCATTGTGAATCCTCTTGAATATAGATTTTGCAGGCTTTGGAGGAAAAGTTAGTAGTTAAGGAGACGTGAAAGTATGTTAAGGCTATCCTTTCTTTCATTTTGGCATGATCTTATGATATGAACCAACAAGCGAGCAAACGAGCTTCCATATTACTCTACTCTTAGAAGCATTAGGAGTACTTCAGTCTTTAATATTCCTATACCCTGTTTATGATTGTTCCTTCTGTTCATGGGTCTTGAGATTTATTATATTGATGATGTTAGCTCAAAGGATGTTCATCAGAGATAGTACGACCTTATGTCACCCCGAGAGTTCTATGTATTCAGTTTATTCATGCATTACATTCATATATTCATATGCATATTAACCCGTGACAAGAAGGCGTTATATACGCGTATATTATATGTATATGGGGTATGGGGAAAGAGATAGGCGTTATATACGCATTACCACCTAATCAGTTGGTGCACCGTGATGATGACATATGGATCTGGCTGTACGTTCCGCAGCAAAGTATATGATGATAATGACAGCCGCAGAGAGGCCGATAGGATATGAGAAAATGGATCGGGCTGAACATTCGTCAGCGCTATGACCTACATGTATATACATGATTTTCATAGAGAGCATGCATATCATACGCCCTCAGAGGCACTTTCAGTTATACAGAGTTATTTAGATGCGCGTATATTCACTTACGCAGTGTATTCGCTAGTCGATTTGATCTTCGAGTTCTAGATTCCTTTCATGATTCTTATGTATATGTCACTCTTATGCCTTACAAACTCAGTGCATTATCCGTACTGACTCCCCTATTGCTCGGGGGGCTGCGTTCATGCCCGCAAGTTCAGGTAGACAGACAGGCGGTCCAGCTCAGTAGGACCTCTATCCGGAGCTGCAGTCTATTTTGGTATGCCATTCTTCTGAGATGTATATGCACATGGGTATGACGAGGCCCTGTCCCATCCATTCTATAGCTTTATACTCCAGTAGAGGTATGTAGATAGTTGCATGCATTTGATAGATGATGTAGCCTTGTCGGCTTCTATTTTTTTGTGTACAACATATGTAGCGTCCTAGTTGGCTATATATATATTGTACAGAGTTCATGATGTCGTCCTTTTATGAGTCAGTATAAATTCAGTTTGAGTTACTTATGGGCCCTTGTTATTCAGTAGTATCTAGATACGAGTATAGGGGTATTTGGTCACTAGAGATCAGGCACTCGTCACGGCTCATCGGTTTGGGTCCTGACACAAGCTCTCCGACCAAGACTTGGAAGATCACTCCTCACCATGCTCAGCCATACAAGGTTGCTTATTTGCTTATGTGCTTTGTTGATTTTATTATTCTGCAACCGGCGTACACACACCGGAATACACAAAGGCATTCCCACATAAGGGATACCCTTTTCCTCCGATCGAGTCGAACTACAAGTGACTTGATTCCCGAGAATAGGGATATGTAGGCGGACTCAATACCAGAGAGTAAGTTACACTCCTACCGATCACACAGACTTCCCGGCTTGACAGCCGGAGAATCTGAGAATTTGCTTTAATTAGCATTTAGAAGTCATAATCGAGTCAAACTACAAATGACCTGAATTCTCATGAAACCTGAGACATATGGGAAACCCAGAAATGAGGGTCCGGCCATATATTTTGAAAAATTGCATAAAAATGAGAGGTAATACAAGTAGGGTCAGTAAAAAATCAGGGTTAGTCAAATTTCGTTGCTCAGGGATAGTCCCTGTAATAGCCCGTAAATTCGAGTTAGGTGTGAATGTATGGAAAACCAGTATTAAGTCAATATTTTAGCCATATGAATCCATTCGGGATGAATTCGGGTGATAAACAGTTATTTTGAAGTCAAATCAAAAAGTGAAGTTCTTAAGGCATTCTAAATTCATCTAAGTCTGAGATAGTCTGTACTGATGGCCAATTTTCGGGTATTTAAGCTAGGAATTTGAGACAACTCAAAACTTGAAAGTTGTAGGTCTTTGGAATACCTTGCCAACCATATATTATGGAGCTCAAACGGAGCTTTGTACTAAAAGTTATGCCAATTTTACTAGAAACTGCGCTGTCTGCACGAAGTGCCCTTTAGGCACATGATCGCGCACCAGAGGCACGCGAAATGGGCCTCCAGCTACTCGGCCGTGGACTGAAAATGACCCTTTAAAGCCCTAACTTCGTTATATTCATTCCCACTTCATTTTAAACCAATTTGTTTGAGGAAAATAACACCAAAGAAGTGTTTCTAACCCTAAGGTGAGTCTATACTCAATATCCATCCATCATACACCAAAGT
Source organism: Lycium ferocissimum (assembly GCF_029784015.1). Classification (NCBI taxonomy): domain Eukaryota; kingdom Viridiplantae; phylum Streptophyta; class Magnoliopsida; order Solanales; family Solanaceae; genus Lycium; species Lycium ferocissimum. The sequence continues at coordinate 5,073,670 of NC_081351.1, forward strand.
TCCTCTCTTTTTTTATCATAAATCATCTCTCCA
>NC_081351.1:5073802-5079217 GCF_029784015.1 Lycium ferocissimum
TTTGGAATTTATTATGTATGTATGATATGTCTTAAACATAAAAGTGAGCATGCATGATTCCGCCACAAGAGGCAAGCAGTTACAGTTATACTTTCTTCTTATGTCTTATATATATTTTTATTATGTTATCATATATGCCTACATACTCGGATTGTTTGTACGACGTCCCTTATGGGCGGACGCCGTGTTCATGCCGCCGCAGTTGGATTACCGACCAAGTGAGCCAGACCCGTACGACCTCTTTCCAATTCTAGGCAGCAAGCTCCATTTGGACCGGAGCAACATGCCTTTGGTATGCCTTTCTACATGTACATATATGGGTATGGCAGGGCCTTGTCCTGTCCTTTGTGTAGTCTATATTCCATGCCAGGTCCGTAGACGATTATATATAGTAGGGGTCGTCATATGCTTTCGATTGTCGCTTAATTTTGTGAAACGGTATATACGGTGAACAAGTTGGTCTGCGTTGTCATCCTCTGCTAGTATGCTTACATATACATATCCATATGCATGTTTCATGAAATTCTGAGATAAGAACTACTGTATAAATGCTACGGCGAACGGTACCAGTGGAATATCAGTCAAAGTGAGCCACCAAGTTGTTTAGTACAGAGTGGGAGCGAGTTTAGGGTTGCTCGATCAGTAGTGGTCGGGTGCTCGTCGCGGCTCATCGATTTGGGTCGTGATAATAGGCTTGGCATTCTCCATTTTAAAACATTTGAGCAACTCCTTAATGTACTTCTGTTGACTGATCATAGAGCCTTCTGGGGTCTACTTTACTTGCAAATCAAGAAAGAAAGCTCACCCATAATGCTTATCATGAATTTACTTCCCCTAAGTTGTGCAAAGTCCTTAAACAAAGGAATCATGTGTGGCTCTAAAGATGATGTCATCGACATACACTTGTACAATCACCATATTTCTTCCTCTCTTCTTCAGGAATACAGTGTTGTCAATCTTTCCTCTGGTGAAATCATTTTCAAGCAAAAATTTTGACAATCTTTCATACCAAGCTCAGGGGCATGTTTGTAACGTCCCGTTTGGTCGTTACAGTCTTTTCGGTAATTCCACCCCTCTTCCGAGCTTGGGTAGCTCATTTTTACCTGAGGAGACCATTGACACTCTTCCCGAGGTGTTTATATTTGATTCGGATGAATTTTTATGAAATTTGGGCTTAAAATGAAAAATATGACTATATTTGATTTTAGGATGCTCGTTTTCGAGAGGTTTGGATGGTCGGAGCGGTGTGTACATACCGATTGGTTCCCAATGCACTCGGATGCAATTTGAGACTTGGGTTGGGAAGTCAAAATTGTGGTATCGGGGACTGACTCGGTCAACGAGACCTCCGTTGGAAATTTTGAGGCCACGAGCACGTTCTTATCATGTTTTTGTGTGTGTCTGTGTTTGTTGTTTATGAGCAGATGGCCTCGGGAATTAGTCAAAAATTCGAGTTGAAGTGTGAAACTTGGGAAAGTTTTTGGTGTCTGGTGCCCGCTTTGGCCGCTCTTCGTACGGCGAGGCGGTACCGCCTTTTGGCTCGACCGCCGAGCATGGGGCTGGCAGGCGCACGGCGGAGCGGTAATATGGTCGCGGAAGTGGGTGACGGACAGTTAGTTCATTAAATGAAGTGTTAAATGCCTTAAGTCCCTCATTTATTTCCATTCCGAAAATTAAGCTCTTGGGAACAATTCTAGAGCATTCTTGGAGAAGATTCTTGGTGATAAGTCCTTCTAATCCCTTTACTATTTCATAATCCCTAATCATCTTAGAATGTTTTCCATCTTGATAGTTCATTAAGTAATGGAAGATTAAAAGTGAGTTTAATGGATATTCTATCTAGGCTTCTAAATGATGAAATTAATTAGGTTTATGCTAGATTATGATGTATCTAAGGTTATTAATCATATACCTTCCATTATTAGTGTTGAATTCTTTAATCTAAGAGTTAGGGTTTAAACCAAAAATTGGGGGTTTTTATTGGGTTTCGAAGTTGGATGAATCCTTGAGTTAATTTAGAAATTAATTGATGGGTTTTGATCACCTAGTGTTTAATTGGATAATTTAGCCCCGAATTTTTCTTTTTGCCCTTGTGGACCCCAATTTCCTAATATCTAGGTTTGGTTTTGACCTAATTCGAATGATAGCACTATAGGTATCAACCTTCATGATTTCTAATCTAGATTTCAAATATGCCTAGACTTTCTTGATCTTGAGGCTCAGTGGAAGGGCAAGGCTATGGAGTGACTGTTGGTGTATTGTTGTTCGGCCATCCACGTAGGTTATGGCTTACCCTTGGTGAGACTTCGTGTAGCGAAGCATTTATTTAGATAATTTTGTCAGAGAAAGCATGTAAACCTTCGGTCTGAAGTTGGGTTGGATATTGTCTTAGGTTAGGCCCTGTTATGTGATTAGGGCTAGCCACACCGTTGTGTTGTGACTTGATTTCTCTATTGTTATTGGCTTGATGTCGCGTGGTAATGGTAGATATTAGAGACTATAGATATAGCATGTTCATGATATTGTGGTACCTCACTTGTTGACGTTGATACGAGGATATTATTCTATATGACTTGTATAGTCTTTTATGATATGGTTGGCGTACCCATGCTTGGTACTTGTGATATTGATCTGATTATTGATGTTGATTCATACATTGCACGCATTCTCATATCTCATGATATACTATTGATACATTGTTGATACTTAAGGAAACACTGTGATGAGTTGGGGTCAGTTTGCATGAGAGGGGTGTGAGAAGTTCGATATCCGATGGTTGTCCCAGAATCGTGGATTGAGTAAAGAGATGTGAGAGTCTGATATCCGATAGTTGTCCTAAAATTATGGATTGAGTGAGGTACATGGACTTCGTGGGTCCCTCATGGGTTGTGCTACCGGGACGTCGATACTTCCGTCCGGAGTACATGTGTGCACAACATTGCATTGCATTGCATTAATGTGTACACATCATTCCATTGCATTGCATTGTTTTCATACATTATTGCATTGCATTGCATTATGGCTTATAGTGTGATGATCTGGTGATTTACTTGTGTTGTTGGGTTCGGATTGCATACATTGAGACTTGGCACACTTGGGTTTTGATGCTTCAACCTAGGTGATGACATGTACTTGGTTCTGATTGCGTTGACTTATACTTATTAATTTATCTGCTTATCCTGCTTTATTATCTGAATTATGTTAGCTATACTTGGTCGGCCTATGATACCTACTAGTACTGTGGTTTTGTACTGACCTGCACTTGCTGCATTCTTTTATGAATGCAAAGTTCTAGGTTGGATCTTCTTCCGTCTCCTGTGGCTGATAGTCGCTATCAGTATAGCTTAGAGTCTACAGGGTGAGCACAAGGCATTCGCTGCTTTAAAGAATCCTCTTATTTATGTCTTACTTTTCCATTCTGAGACATATACAGACTTAACGTATTATTATATTTCCAGACTAGTATTGTCTAGCTGGATGCTCTTGTATGGATTAGACCAGACCCTGGGTGTATTTCCTTATTTCCGTACTTTTTCTATTTTATTATCATCAGACTTACATGATTATTCTCTTTCGCTTGTTTAGTTATTTATTTACGTTTTTATTATCGTTGGGTTGAGGGTTCGCTTATCGAGGTGGGAAAGGTAAGTACCCGCACGACTTAGCCAAATTGGGTCGTGACAATGTTTCAGACCATATAAAGCTTTGTCGAGTTTGAACATGTGTTCTAGATGTCCATGATTTTCGAAGCTAGGAGGCTGCTTGACAAACATTTCTTCCTTTAAATACTCATTCAGAAAGGCACTCTTGACATCCATTTGGAACAGTTTGAATTCCATATAGGATGCAAAAGCTATAAGAATCATGATTGCCTCCATTCTGGCTACGGGAGAAAACGTCTCATCATAGTCTATTCCTTCTTCTTGATTGTAGCCTTGAACTACTAGTCTTGCCTTATTTCTGGTAATATTCCCAAACTCATCGAGCTTGTTATGGAACACCCATCTGGTGCCTATCACAGTTCTATCTGATGGCCGAGGGACCAGGTGCCATATTTTGTTTCTTTCAAATTGATGAAGCTCCTCTTGCATAATAGCTATCTAGTCGGCATCCTTTAAGGCTTCTTTGATATTCTTAGACTCAATTTGAGATAGAAACGCTGAAAAGGTAAATAGGTTTCTTTCCTTAGATCTAGTTTGAATGCCTAAGTTTAGAGGAGCAATTACATTGTGAAGAGGGTGAGATCCTCTGAGCTTCCAGATGGATGTTTGAACAACAGAAGTAGTTAGACTAGATTCTTCATTGTTGGATCCATTGTTAGCATCCATTGATCCATTTCCACCACTTCCTTAATCAGCTTCCGGAGTTCTGATACAGCATCTCGGTCACTCTATGCACAACCTCACAGAGTAGTGATGCGAGAGGCAGGTTTCTCTTCTTCCTCGGAGAATTATCAACATTTTCTTCATCGGCTTGGTTTGATTTGATTCATCAGCTCAGTCTTCCCATTGGAGATTTCAATGTCTTCATCTGGAACTTTTGGGAAAACTCCATATTCGTCTTTATCATGTGGAACCCTGATATCCCCTTGAAAGCTAGACTCATCAAAAATTACAGCGGCATGCCTTTCCTCCCCGTTTGTGTCCTTTTGTTGTAGACTTTGTATGTTTTGCTATGAGAAAAGGTACCCAAGGAAGATACCCTCATCACTTTTCGTATCAAATTTACCCAGAGCTTCCTTGCTGTTGTTGAGTACAAAGCATTTGCAGCCGAAAGCTCTTAAGTAAGTCAACTTAGGCTTTCTTCCATTTAACAGCTTGTATTGAGTTTGATAGGTTTTCTTCCATTTAAAAACTTGTATTGAGTTTTTTCAAGTAGAGACCTGATCATGCATCTGTTTATGTTACACCCCGTAAGAGTCCGTGCTACTTGACTTAAGACAAAATGAACGAGTTAATAAAGTTCAAGGAAAGTTAATCGAGTTAGTAAGAATATCGTTATATATAACATGGTTGCCTTAAGTATCCCGAGGAGACATGGCAACCTAAAGGATTTGAAATCATGTTATGAGTACGTATACGAGGTAATGGGAGTTCCCTTTTAAAGTATTTGAGATTATTAGTAATGATATAGAAGATGGACAAAAGATATGAATATACTTTTGCGATAGGAGTTTCGTCGAAGCTTTGTGAGTTCCCTAGTTATGTTTAAGGTTATTATGATTCTCCGGACCCTTCGAGACACGTGTATGGACTGTTATGGATTTATATGAGTATTTATATATATGTATAAGAGGTTACATGAGGGTTGGAAGAGGATTAGAAGTTAAACGAATCAAAACGAAATGAATCGAAACAACTTCAGTAAAATCTTGAACCAGATTTTTTTAGCCCATATTATTTGGAGGCATATCTC
>NC_081351.1:5079317-5150318 GCF_029784015.1 Lycium ferocissimum
TTTTGGCCGGGCCCCTGTCCCTTTTCCCCTTTTATACTTTTTGGGAATGTGGGGTTTGGGGGAATGGTTTTGGCCCCGGCGATAGGTTTTTGGGGATTCATATATATGATTTGCCGCAATTATGTTATGTTTTGATTAGTTGGATTTTGGGGAAGGTTTATGACAAATATGGCTTATGAATCTTGTTGTTTTTAAGTTTCCATCCGTCCTTAGTTTCCACATGCAAGGTTCGTATACAAAGTGTCCCCGGGCACAGCTGCCTGGGGGGTCGTAAACCGAGGAAAAAGGAGACGGCGAGGAGTAGTAAGGAGACGGCGAGGTATGATAAGGCTAACCCTTTCTTCCTTAAGGCATGATTCCTTTGTTGTGAACTTACACACGATATCCATAATATACTTATTCCTAAAAATGCTAGAAACTCATGACTCTCAAGGTTCTTATGATATTTTTGATAAATGTTCTTCATGATGATGATGATTCCATTTCTAGAGATATCAAAGCTTATAGTTTTTGATGTCATTATAATATTATTGAGCTTGTTCCATGATTATTGATTTTATTCATTATTGTTGATCTGACCTTATGGTAGTTGTTCTTTCAAGATGAGATATAGCCATGATGATGATTCTATAATAGAAATCGGAGGTTTACCGACCTTACATCACTCTGATAGAGTGGTAACATTTTATTCGAGCTCTCATGCCCGCTTTATATATATGTATGTATTTTCTCACACCGAGCCGCACTATAGTCGGTCGGGTACGACACGTAGATGTGCACACCACTACAGTAGGTACGTTATGATGTTACCACGGACACAGGATGCCTCGGACGCGGGATGATATGATATATGGATCGGGCTGCACGTTCCAGAGCACTGACACTTATATTATATATATATATATATATATATATATATATATATATATATATATATATATATATATATATATATATGTATGAAAATGTTTTTTTAAAAGTTAGGCATCATGACTTCTGCCTTAAGAGGCATTTAGATGTACAGGTTATCTCTCTTGTCTCATGTTACTTTCCATATATTTTTCTTATGTTGTCATTCATGCCTTACATACTCGGTACATTATTCGTACTGACGGCCTTTGTTTGTGGACGCTGCGTTCATAGGCCAACTAAACGGCATTCTCGTAGCAATTAGGGTTGTGGATTTTCAGTTTATGAGGGGTAGTATGGGATCCGTAGTCGGAGAGAAAATCATCCGTTTGATTGAACACACTACGAATCGAATTTTACCTCTTATTATAGTGTGTGCCTTAGGTTGCTTCATCAGCGATTACACAGGAGCACTTCATTTGTTCTGGAGCTACAGTTCAACTGGTACTATTCTTTTGTGTATATATGGGCATGGCGGGGTCCTGTCCCATCTTTTTGATGTTATGCACTCCATAGAGAGGCTCGTAGACAGATGTATATAGTTAGATGTCCTATAACCTCAACGGTTCATATTTTTGTATATCATTTTTGGCAGCCTTGTCGGCTTGCGCATATGGGCATAGCTGATGATGATTATATAGATATGCATTTATCTTTTGGACTCATGCCATTACAGATTATGATAGTTATAAGTTATCGTTCGTGGTCCACCTAGATATGATTATGAGAAGTATGTTAAGAGGTGCTCGGTAGGTTAGCTCCGGGTGCCCGTCATGGCCCTTTGGTTGAGTCGTGACAACTCGAGAATGCTAGAACTCACAATGAAGCTTCAATGTATGACATTACATTATCAAACATATCATGATGCACACAAACGTCATTTTAGGCGGTCACTTTCTGTTGCACAATTTTCCATCCTTATACCCTCAAATAGACCAAAGAATGTCCCAAACACACATATGCAACGGAAAAGGGACAAAGACAAAAGGAGAAGAGAAGACACTCACACTCACAAAGAATTTCATATCTACACATACAAATACTATAGGCTTGCCCTTATTTTCTCTGCTTTCATCCTTGGTTTGTTTAGTTGTGATCACGTTAGAACTTGTTTCGGCTTGTAATGTAGGCTTAGGGACGGGTAGGATACTTTTTGGGTATTAGTGACTCACCCTCCGTGAACACTACATTTCTTTCTTCACCTTTATTCACCTATTCTTTTCTCCCATTATTTTCTTTTCAAATCTTCGACCTCGATGTGGTTTATTTCTAATCCAACTTAAACTTATTTTTGCGTTACAATTTTCTGATTTTCTTCTCTTTTTTTCTTCTTTTTTATTTTTAGATATGCACAACCACCAGATCAAGTCTCAACTAACACAACATACGCCACCCCCAACATAGGTTCTTAATCTCTACTCCACACTCATCCTACCCCCAATCTAGGCTTTTAGTCTCTTTTATCTCGTAGTATCAAGGAGGGAACGGGTGCGAAGCTAGAATACTTTCACAAAGGGTACGGGTTTGTTAACGGCTAGCCAAGAAAAAGGCTTAAGGCTCAAAAAGGGAAAACTAGGGATATTTACATTATATGGTCAGGCTTATTTAGGAAAAGTGACTATTTATACAAAGAAAGCTTAAGATCATCTCACAACCAAACCAACTGTCGAATTCAAACATGACTAACCGGGCAAGTTCTAGATTATACATGTATAGACTAAACACAACTAACAACTCACCCACACATTGGCATAAGCACGATTATTTTTACAACTGTGACCTCTTAAGTAATCATTCATCACACACAATACCCCAATAATCATAATGTCATACAAAGAATCAATCACGTCAATCAGTAGCTATTTCTAAGTATGCATTTCTCAAAAAACAAAATTTAGGGGTCCACAATTTCCAACAAAACCACTAACATGCCATAAGTTTCATAACACTATCAAATAAGTTAAAACTACTCTATTCAACTTAAGCAACATCCTAAACATGCCAGGTTCAACATAAAATGAACGCCTCGTGAAAAAAACACATTGCAAAGAAAAGTCAAGGGGGGTCCTAAAGACATATATACATTAAACAAAAATCAAATCCTCCAAACAACTAATACTCCCACCCCCAACTGAAAAAATCTGCAATTTCCCCAATGCAGTAAAATTAAATCAAGGGAGTAGAAATACCTGTGGCGCTCTATGCGCGCTGCTCATATCACGGCTCAACGGTCTGCGAGGCATCAGATGGAACAGCGAAGATCAACGACAAGGTAGCGATAGTAGTACTAGGCGGCAATCGGCAGAATGAGAGGGTCGGTGGCAAGGTCTCTCCAGTTGGAGCACTGCTCGAGGCGGCTCCCGCAGTCCCACGAGGGTAGTTCTTCACAAGAGAGTTCAGGGTAACTTCCTGGATAAGCTTCTCTTCTAAGGATTGACCCTACAAATGAGTCATCTCTCGTAACTCATCCTTCTCATCATCATCATCATCCATCACTCTCTTCCTCTTCTCCTAAACATCAACCGCTAAAGCGGCAGTAGGAGCTCCCTGAACATCAAGTAACTATATCACTGGAAGCATGTCCCCCTCCACCTCAATCCTAGTGGGAGGTGGCATCGTCTTAACACTCGAATCATGATTCCACCTTTTAAACATAAGGATTGGAGGTCAAACGAATCAAAAAGAACGCATTTTCGCGAAAATTGGAGTTTGTGGGCAGTTTGCGGCGCATGCTGAGTTTGCTATGCAGTATACTGGCCGCAAACTTGCTATTTTAGCTAAGATTACTGCCCAGCACCACCCCCATGTTGTGAAGGGAGTATGCAGCTGCAAGTCCAACTTGCTGGCCCGCATCTCCCCCGTAACACGGAGCGGTGAGGCAGTTTTAAGCCCGTTTTTAAACTCCGAAAGATCCCATTTTTCAAATACACTTTCCATACTTCTCTCCCCATATTATTAGAGTGTTATTGAAGGTACTCTGACATTACAAAACCTTCCACACCATCAAAAGAGAATATCAAACTCCAAAACCCTAAGCTAACTCATGGAAGATGATTGTTCTTGCTTCTATTTGAGATTGTGGTGAATTTGGTCTTGGAAGAAGTCGAGTGAGGTGAATTCTTCTAGTAAAAGCTATGTTCGTATGTTCTTCTTCTTATTTCTTATGATTGAGTTGACTTAAAGGTTTAACAAGTCTTGGAAAGGAAAATAATCATAGTGGAGAAGTCACAAGGTATTAAATTGAAGTTGATGGGTATGAGTTGAATTTGAAACAAAATTTTGGATTAATCTAAGTTTAGTGTGAATGAATTCTTTTGATTATGGTATTTTTGATGTTCTTATTGTTGTTTGGGAGTTGTTTTAGAATTTGGTGGAAGTACATAAAATAGGGGAAGTGCTGCCTAAATTCCGCTAGCTCACGAATTACTCTAGTTTGAACTTATGAGTGTTTTCAAGACTTAACTCTAGTATGAATCCTCTTGAATGTAGGTTTGCCAGCTTGGGAGGAAAAACGTTAAGTAGTTAAGGAGATGAAAAGGTATATTAAGGCTAACCCTTTCCTTCTTATGGCATGATCACTTTGATATGAATATATATATACAAATGTCCTCCATGATGACTCCATTTCTAGAAATACTAAAGCTTATAGTTCTTGATGTTCTTATGATATTATTGAACTTTGTTTCATGATTATTGATCTTGTTCATTGTTGTTGATCTCATCTTATGGTAATTGTTCCTTCAAGGTGAGATATAGTGATGATGATGATTCCATAATGGCGGTCGGAGTCTTACCGACCTTATATCACTCCGATAGAGTTATAACTTTCATTTGGGCTCTCATGCATGCTTTATATATATATATATATATATATATATATATATATATATATATATATATATATATATATATATATATGTTTTCTCACGTGGCGCCGTGCTATAGTCGGTAGGATTGTGCACGTAGATGTGCACCCCCTCGGTGGGCAGGTTATGATGTTACCCCGGACGCAAAATGATGATGATATGATGATAGAGCCTATATGGCCGGGTACGGTATTATACATGTATGTATGAAAATATATTTTTTAAAAGCCAAGCATGCATGGCATCCTCCTTAAAAGGCATTCAGATGTATAACTTATTTCTCTTATCTGATGTTTCTTTCATATCTTTATTATGTTGTTGTTCATGCCTTACATACTCGGTGCATTATTCATACTGACGTCCTTTTGTTTGTGGACGCTGCATTCATGCTCGCAGGTAGATAGAGAGACGGACCAGACCCCTAGGCTGCTTCATCAGCGATTGTACAAGAGCGCTCCATTTGTTTCGGAGTTGCGGTTCAGCTGGTATTATTCTTTTGTGTACATATATGGGCATGGCGGGGTCCTGTCCCGTCTTTATGATGTTATGCACTCCATGTAGAGGCTCGTAGACAGATGTGTATAGTTAGATATTTTGTGACCTTTTCGGTCCACATTTTGCCATATCATTTTGGCAGCCTTGTCGACTTTTGTGTATATATATATATATGGGCGTAGTTTGATGGGGAATGAATAGATGCGCATTTATCTCCTGGACTCATGCCCTTACAGATAATGATATTTATGAGTTATCTTTGTGGTGCACCTAGATATGATTATGAGATGTATGTTAAGAGGTGCTTCGTAGGTCAGCTCCGGGTGCCCATGAAGGCCCTCTGATTGGGTCGTGACATTTATGAAATTAAATTTCACAAAAATCATAAAGGGTAGAAATTCACAGGTAAATAATATAATCAGGGAAGTTAAGAAAGCGAACCCAATATTTGTCGCTTTCATCTTGATTCACCAATTGCTTTTGATTTGATCTCTTTGATCGTAGGAAAGTCAAATTTGTCGTTGCCTTAAGTGTGGAATTTCAAAGGACAACGCCTTTTCATCATGCCTTTTACTGCTACGCTCTTATAAATCTTGTGTTGACAAAGATAATTTCCTTGATGTGCCAAATATTGGAGGTGAAGTTCGTCAATGAAAAAGACATGATTTTTTTTTATTTTGTCATCCCAGTAGAAAGATCACAAATGAAAAAGAGAGCACAACCTTCAAGTATGCAGCCAAATTTTCTTTTCATGTTATAGCGTTAGTGGAACAAAAATTCCACTTTAATTGGAATCATTCAATTTGATGCCTGTATGCATGTCTAATGAAGTAACAGAGAACCTTTGGCGGCAAATTATGGCATCACTTTGCTTAGGCAATCGTTGCAAAAGCCTACAATTGTTCTTCACCGATTGCAACAATCAATGCTCTTTAAATAGCGCGAACGAGCAAAACTTCAGGGGATCAAGTAAATGCATTTAAAAAATTCTCTTTGATTGTTAGAAATTGTACGTTTGTTGTGAAAAATCTGGATACGCTTCAAGTTGTATACCTTACTTGGATCACTTTCCAAAGAGAATTATTTATCCCTTACAAATGCTCTCCCGGGATAGAATGAAGCAAAGCCAAAAAATAATGAAACAAGTCTCTAAACACAAGAATTAATGTTGCAGTGAACAAACTTATGCAGTTTTTCTTAAGGAAGAATTTTGAAATATTCCCAGGATGTTCCTCTATTTATAGAGGATGTCTTTAACCCTTGAACCTGAAATGACGCAACCTTTCAGGAAGTGATGTTTTGTTTCAGGAAGAGTGTACTCTTTCATTAAAAAAATATTTTTTCCTCTTTGAAGAAAGAAAAATACATTTTCTTTTTGCCTATTCCTTTTATTTTCTCTTGAAAATTCCAATATCTCACACCTAATATCCCCTCATTAAATCCTATCCGGAGGGATTAATAAACTAAACAACTCCTCAACGAATGTTGTAAAATTTCATATATGTGATACTCTTTATTGTATGAGGCATAATGTAATTTTCACTTGTTTCAGTTTCACAAAAAAGTCTCCAGCTGGTGTATGTTTCATCCCAGATGTAGTGTTTGTACAATATTTGGTTGAAGTTGAAAACAAATATTCAAAGTTGATGTTAAAAAAGAATATTATGAAAATTATTAATCTGCTTCTTTGTTGGTCCATCCCCGAAAACTTTAACCTAAGATTTCAAACAACTACCCAAACGTTCTCATACCAGTACCACAATCGACTTTAAAGTTTAATCTATTCAAAGTATTTATCATAAAATTCCAAACAAGTAGACCCTTTTGGAGCATCCTTGCCATGAGATACCATCACAGGGTCAAATATGTCATATTGTGATAGGAGAACAAAGTATATAGTTCAATCTGTTTAGGCCAAGTTATTCAGAACATCAACTAATCCCTTGCATCACTTGTTAGAGATTGAAATAAGAGAAGAAATATGTTTCTTGCATCTTATCGACTCTACTTGTAGGAGAAAGTCATGACTAGTTCTGTTGGGTATCATTACTAGTATCCCATATTATGGATAGATAATCAGAACAACATTACAATATCATTAAAGAAAGAAATCCACGTGTTTTACCGAGATTATTGTAGTTAAAAATGAAAAAAAAATACACATAGGCGCCGCATAGGAAAAATTAAGGTGTGACATGGGGATTTAACGAAATAAGAATAAATATGATTTTTTTTTTTTTTTTTTTGGTGCTAGGGAAAATAAGGCCCTAAAGTTGAATGGCAGTAACAAATATGTTGAAAAAATATAACAAACAACAAATATAACTTATCCGTGAGATTACAAGGGCAATCTAACCCTTTTACGAAAAAATAGCACCGCTAAATTGTGTATTTGTGTTAAGATTTCCCTCCGTTAACCTATTGGCTCGCTAAATCCCACACCGTTATTATGGGCAATTTTATGGGAAAGGACATAAAGGGCCGTCCGGGCCAAACTATTCCCAGCGGATGGCCCATGTTTCTCCAAACCCAAAGCGTAGCCCGTATGAGTCTTTTGTGGCGATTTTAGTCGCCACTAAAAGTCATTCGCAAAAAAAAAAAAAAAAGACCATTTGTGGCGGCTTTAGTCGCCACTAAAGATCAATTTTTTTTTTTTTTTTTTGGTTAAAGCCACTGAAGATCAACTATATATAGAAAATGTATCATACGTATAAAAAATTTATCATTATTGTATAGATTATGTATCCCTACCATATATCTATAGAAAATGTATCATAGATTTTTATAATTGTTGTGTAATTTATGTATAATAAATGTATCATCAACGAATACTCACTAATCATACATATATTATGCATTAGTATGTACATTATACATCAATTGTACACTAATAATTCACATATTATACATATTCCATACATAATATGTATCATCAATGTATACTCACTAATCATACATATATTATACATTAGTTATACATTGATTATACACTAATGATTCAAATATTAGACATATTCCCTACATAAGTATAGAAAATGTATCGTTGTTGTATAATTTATGTATAAACCATAGCATTCTTGTATAAAAAGTGTATCATACGTCTAGACAATATATCATACATATACAATATATAAACTGTATCATTCTTGTATAGAAAATGTATATAAACTGTACCATTCTTGCATAGATAGTGTATATATAATTTCAAAGATATGTATATAAACTGTATCATTCTTGTATAGAAAGTGTATATATAATTCCAGCATATGTATATAAACTGTATCATTCTTGTATAGAAAGTATATATAAACTATATCATTCTTGTATAAAAAGTGTATATATAATTCAGGCATATGTATATAAACTGTATCATTCTTGTATAGAAAGTTTATATAAACTGTATCATTCTTTTATAGAAAGTGTATCATACGTATAAAAAATATATACATATATGTATAGAAACCATATCATTGTTGTATAGAATATGTATCACTACTGTATATGTATACAAATTGTATCATACGGTATAGAAACTGTATCATTATTGTAAAATATGTGTATAATAAATGTATAATTAACGTATAATATATGTATAATAAATTTATAATTAACGTATAATTTATGTTTAATAAATATATAATTAATGTATACTTACTAATTTTATTAGTTTTGTAGTTGATATATTTTAGTTTGTTAAGTTTTCGATGATGGTTACTTTAGTTTATTTATTTAGTTCTTCTTTTTTAATCCCTAGCAGAAGATAGAAAAATAAACGGAAGTTTGCAGCGAACAAGTGTTTTGACATATTTTTTGAAAGCTCAATCAACGTATAAATATAAACATATTATACCTGTTTTGAAATATTTTTTGAAAGTTCAATAACTGTATAAGTATACACATATTATACATGTTTTGAAACATTTATTGAAGGCTCAATATGAATTTTAACCTTTAGTGGAGACTTTTTGAATTGCCACTAAAAAAAATAAAGTTGACCTTTAGTGGCCACAAAGTCGCCACAGAAAGTTTTTTTTTTTTTTTAAGGCGTTTGTTTACCAAAATAGTATTAGGCCCAAATGTGGCCAAATATGGGATTACTTGGCCTGTTGGCCATTGTATATCCTTTTCCCCAATTTTAAGCCATAAGAAAATAGAGAAAGCTTTACGGAGTCAATAGATAATGAGGGCAATCATTAAAAAATAAATCTGATAGATTAAGAGAATTTTTTTATTCTTTTCTGTAACTTTTATTAGTATATACTCCCTCTGTTTCAATTTATGTGAACCTATTTTTTTGTAGTCCGTGCCAAAATGAATGACCTCTTTCCTAATTTGGAAGCAAATTCACTTTATGAAATGATTTATAGCCACATAAATATTCAAGACTTATTTTGAACCACAAATTTCAAAAGTCTTCGCTATTTCTTAAATGTTGTGCCCAATCAAATGGGTTCACATAAATTGAAATGGAGGGAATATATATTTGGTGTTATTCTTTCCTTGATTTAAAACTTTTTTTTTTTTTTACAAAAAAAAGGTGCACTTGTATTATATTTAAAGAACGCAAAAAGTATTTGGTTAGTTATATATGAGTATATTTTCTCACGGGGTCCAGGATACTAAAAGTATAGAGTATATTGGCATCATTGTTACAACTCTGCTTCTGTTTAAGCAAACTATATTGAACAAAAAGCATCTGCTTATGTTTTAAGCAAACTATATTGAACAAAAAGCATACACAAAACATAAGTGTCTACAATCACGTCAGACAATTTTCTGAGACAGCGACAATTTGCAACGTAAAGTTTCGTCCAGGAATATATGGTCTACCAATACAAATAATTTCTAAATAAATAAATACTCCGTTCTTGTACGGTAACATATTATTTTTAGTTCGTTACAAAAATAAATAGATTTCTAAATTTAAAAGTTATATAATTTAAATATTTCTCATTTTTTACTTTAATGGGAAGTTTGTATGTCACACAATATTCCCGCGTCCGTTTTACTTGTCCACTATACTAAAAATTGATGTTCAGTTTAAGAAATCAAGAGATAATTTACCATTCGTAACCTATTTTACCCTTATTGTTAAGTACTGTAATTATTTCACATTCATTTTAACATATAATATTTAGAGGTGATATAGTAAAATTATCATTTTATTTATTGTTTCGTAAGGAATATGTCACGTCAAATATGGACAAGTAAACATGAACGGAGAGAGTAATATAAAATGTTTAATTGCATAAATTCTAAAAGTTTTATGATCATACACATTTATGACATTGTTTGCAACAAATTTTAATATGCGGAAATAAATTATAACCACAAACAAAATATGAAGAAACATATATTTTATTGATAAATATTGCGGGTAAAAAATCTGTTTACTCCCTTGATTCTTCTCTCCTAATATTTCTCCGTAGGGCCGTTAGTAGCTTATTTCTCGAATGTAGGATGATTTGAATTTGGATATGTGGACTTTCTTGGGATGTATTTGATCTCCATGAAAGGATATTGTGGATTTTCTTGAAATATTTAGTTGTCAAGAAATATCTGACCACATATTGACCTCTTCTTGAATGCCCATGAGTTTATGGGCTATCTGAGATTTGATCTCTTTATGAATACCCATGAGTTTATGGAATATTCGAGATGCCTTTTCAAGGGAATATGTATCCTTTTATATAGGCATGAGCTAGGGTTTAGGGTAGAGTAGCCTTCAAGAAATCCTAACAGATATTGGGCTCAACTTGTAAAGTCCCACAAAATTTCAATGTCTACAAATGCCCCGTACTTCAAGGCTTGTCGGAGTGTAGACTTGCTGAAACTCAAAGACGAGACTTGAAGAACCCATAAAAATGGAGTTTCCATCTTTGCGGTCTTATGGCTCCATATTTTGTAGATCTGATTTGTGAGAGAAGAGCTGAAGGGCACATATGGTCCCACTGGGCGTGCTAATTTGTTTGCAACAAATATTGCTATGCGGAATCTAAATTGCAACCACAAACAAAATATGTTGAAACAGAGATTTTATTGATGAATATTGCGGTTACAAGATCTGTTTTGATAAACAATACGGGTACAAATCTGTTTATTCCCTTGATTCTTCTCTCCTAGACTTATCCGTAATTCGAGGGCCGTTAGTAGCATATTTCTCGAACGTAGGATGATTTCTATTTGGATGTGTGTGGACTCTCTTGGATGTATTTGATCTCTATGAAAGGATATTGTGGATCTTCTTGAAGTATTTGGTTGTCAAGAAATATTCGGCCACATATTGACCTCTTTTTGAATACCCATGAGTTTATGGAATATTTGAGATGCCTTTTCGAGGGAATATGTGCCCCCTTTTATAGGAATGAACTAGGGTTTAGGGTACAGTAGCCTCCAAGAAACCCTAACAGATATTGGGCTGAAATTGTAGAGTCCCACAAAATTTCGATGTCTACAAATGCCCCCTACTTCAAGACTTGTCGAGATGTAGACTTGCAAAACCGTGAAGACGAGACTTGAAGTACTAGTGAAAATCATGAAAGTTTTTTTCATCGTATCCCAATACCAAAACACTTCACCTTTACATGTGTCGGTGCATGAATTGACCTTCAAATTTGTTTTCCATTGATACCTTGGAGAACAATTAATAGCAACCCAACTGTATTACCTTATTTTCATTCTTCATAAGCTACTACTGCTGGAATTAAAGAAATTTTACGCCGGACCAAATGGAAGTCAAACCCAGCACTTAACTTTTCATGGAAAAGAATGAACTGAAATCTTCATTCCATAAATCAGCTATGGAAGATTTAATTTTTTAACTTGCCCATACAACAGAATTTTCCTTTTGTGAGCATGTAGCTTTAGCGAGGAATCAATTAGCGCATCTCCTTCGCAATCGCAGCTCTGGTGAGAGACTATTTGGAGTGCCTCCCTCCCTTACGACTTTAATGGAGAACCACTTGGATAGATAACAAGATATTTGTCTCTATAGATTTTCCCCATTGTTAGAGATTGGTTCTGATTAGTGAGAGAAGAGATGAAGGGCAGATTTTGTCCCACTAGGCGTGCCAATTTGTTTGCAACAAATTTTTAATATGCGGAAATAAATTATAACCACAAACAAAATATGAAGAAACATATATTTTATTGATAAATATTGCGGGTAAAAAAATACAAGTTTACTCCTTAATTCTTCTCTCCTAATATTTCTCCGTAGTTTGAGGGCCGTTAGTAGCTTATTTCTCGACGTAGGATGATTTGGATTTGGATATGTGGACTTTCTTGGATGTATTTGATCTTCATGAAAGGATATTGTGGATCTTCTTGAAGTATTTAGTTGTCAAGAAATATCTGACCACATATTGACCTCTTCTTGAATACCCACGAGTTTATGGGCTATCTGAGATTTGATCTCTTTATGAATACCCATGAGTTTATAGAATATTCGAGATGCCTTTTCAAGAGAATATGTATCCTTTCATATAGGCATGAGCTAGGGTTTAGGGTATAGTAGCGAAGAAATCTTATTGGGCTCATGCTTGTAAAGTCTTTTCAATGTCTGAAATGCCCCATACTTCAAGCCTTGTCGGAGTGTAGACTTGCCGAAACTCTTCTTCCTAGAAGAGACTTGAAGAACCCATAAAAATGGAGTTTCCATCTTTGCGGTCTTATGGCTCCATATTTTGTAGATCTGATTTGTGAGAGAAGAGCTGAAGGGCACATATGGTCCCACTGGGCGTGCCAGAATTTGTAGACAATAAAATTCACGTCAAGAAAATAATAATCAAGACAGGAAAATATTGCAACAATCTTTGTATTTGATTTCAGAATATGAGTGTCACAATCTCTATGATTCCTCTGATTCACCTTTTCTATTGTAAATTCAAGGGCTTTTGAGCTTGATCTTGAGTAGTCTATTTGATTTGACTTGGACTTGAATTAAACTAATTTTGAGCTTGATCTTGAATTTAACTTGATCTCAGATCTACTAGAGAAATGCTAGAATGCTTGAATGCTTTTAGCTTGTAGAGAAATCTAGTTGGATTCACGAGCTCTCCCCGCTTTTAGAATTTATGTCCCTTTTAAAAATGAGACCCCTATTTATAGTTGTAGGATGGAGGTTTTGATAATAGAAGTATAGTTCGACCAAAAGTCATTTTAGGCGACAAGTTGATATTTGATTGGCGAACATATCACTTGTAAAAATTGATCTTCATTTGTAGCTTTGATTTATCTAATTTTGTTTGCATCATTTTGACCGTTTTTGCACATGATCCTATTGGATTTATTTTTAACTTGATGACGTCTTTGACACGGACACCGATTTGGGCCTCTAGGATTAGATGACATCTTGGCTTAAAAAAAGTGGTTGATCATTTGTAGCCCAAATCAATGGACTAGCCCAACGAAATTGGATCTTTAATTAAATCCGTATTTATTGGACTTAAATAATTGATCCAAATATACTAGCCAACAATATTTATTTGGACTAACATATCTTCAATTTAATATAATCCAAATTTCTTGTGGATTTATTTAATAAAATATCATTGTCCACAACATATTTTATGAAAATAAATTTCAAAAGTTTCTCTTTTTTGTTAAACATTGTATCTATTCAAACTTTATCATTTAGATTGAGAGAGGTGCTAAGACTTTTGAGTCATCAACGACTTTCGCACTGCTTCGCATAATGTTAGAAACTTCATAGTCAAATTCAAGAAAAAGCATGCGGCATGCCCACATCAAGGAAAGTTCCTGTCGTTTACCACTCCCACTTCCAACGTACAAAAAGGTGTGACATACTTTACACAACCACTTTGTATTGCATGTTAACCTAATCATCTTTCCATGTCCCTTAACCTAATCAATTTTTACATAAAAATTGTGAAATTTGAAAAAAGTAGTATTTGTTTTCAAGTTGACAATGATGTGTGAAAATTGGAATTGTGTTGGGACATAAATTGAAGTTGCTTTTGAATTATTTTTTTAAAGTTATATGGGGTGAAAATTGTGAAAACGGCTTTTTGGAGTTTTTCAAATTCCAAAAAATTATATTAATTCTATGTCCAAATAGTTTTTCGGGAAAAAGTAATCTGACATTTAGATGTGAACTCAAAGATTCTAGAAATAAGGAAATTTCGAAGTCTACCCATTTAATTTAGTTGGAACCGACACTAAATTCCACGCTTGACTACATTTTCATTCAGGTTGAATGTTCAATTTCAATACTGTTTTCTAATTACAACATTCATTCTATGACATACAACATATATCAGCGTGTACAAATCTACCCTCATACTCATGAAATTGTGCTCAAATCTATCATAAAAAAGTCATTCTTCTAGCGCCACTAATTTTAAGTTAAGAACAAATATATATATAAAAAATAATCATAATTTTGTTATATTATCATAGATCAAGACATTTACTTCCAACATAGACAAGTAAGAAAATAAATTCTTATAGTTGAAAGACTCACGAACCTAGTGGACATTGGAAATTTGGGATCATATGACAAGGGAAGTAAGTAATTTATATCAGAGGCTTTGCGGCAAAGGATTTATCTTACATCGGTTGATAGTGTATATGATTTTGTGCGTAATCAGTATAATTTAAACCTATTCTAAAACGTTACTCCCCGTGTGAAAGTATTACTATTTCAGGAGTTAAACTGTTTTTTCATTGATTATAGTTCTATCAGCCTTTTTAATGTTTTTTTAAAAAAATTAGCTATATTGTATAGCCCTTTCCGTCTTAATATGTAAATTTAATTTTAAAGTATTTGAAAAATCTATGTCCAAATTAATAATCAAAATTAAGTGTTTTGGCTCTTGTACCTAAAACACTTTGTATAAATTGAAACTTAGGGAGTACTATTTATATTATTTTTTAAATTAATAATTTCAGTGAGTGATTACTTTATCGCCTTTACGATAACTTGATGGTTTTAAAAGTAATTTGAAGTGCTGCTGTCCCAAATTTTATACTCACTGTTATGGTACTTGCAATTAAAAACACTAACCTCTACCTTTCTATAAAATGGGTGTCCATACGCCATATGGTTTCATTCTCCACCAAGTGACTCGAATAATCTACTTCCATGGCCAAACTAACATTCCAAATCTTCACCATCTCCATTCTCCTCTTCCTCATAGCTTTTCCGGCCACCGGAGAAGAAGAACACATGTTTGGAAAATCCATAAATAGAAAGTCTATGGGGCTGAAAAAGGAAAAACTCAGCCATTTCAGATTCTTTTGGCATGATGTCCTAAGTGGCTCCAAACCAACATCTATGATGGTTATTCCACCTCCCAAAAACACCAGTAGTTTTGGCCAGATGAATATGATAGATAATGCACTAACCCTAGGACCAAAGTTGAGTTCCAAGATTGTTGGAAGGGCACAAGGGTTTTATGCTTCTGCTTCACAAAATGATGTTGGTTTAATGATGGTCATGAACTTTGCATTTATTGAAGGAAAATATAATGGAAGTACATTTACTATACTTGGACGGAATCTGGTGTTCGAAAAGGTGAGAGAGATGGCGATTATTGGTGGCAGTGGGCTTTTCCGATTTGCTAGAGGATATGTTCAGGCCAGTACTCATTCATGGGATTTCAAAACTGGTGATGCTACTGTTCAGTATGATGCTTACGTGTTGCATTATTGAGGTTGAGTAATTGCGTCCACCGTCCCAATTTATGTGACTCTTTGGATTTCGAGAGTCAAATAAATTATTCTTGGACCGTAAATTTTTTCATATGTATTTTAAATATTTTGAATTATTAATTATTGTACCTTATACTAGTACTTTTTAGCTAGTCTCAATATATAAGTTTTATTTCAAAAGTTAAACGACTTTACATCTTAATGTACCTTCAAAATTAAGAAATTTATCTCGAAAAATAAAAAATATCACACGAATTAGGAAAATACACACATTCATGGGATTTCAGAACTGGGGGTGCTTGCTTATGTGTTGCATTATTGAGGTTTAGTAGTAATTAACTATATTTTACTCTTGTCGACCAGCTGGCTTTTAATAATTGTGGAGCGATCATCACTAGTTTTGTCGTTGTAATTGGCACCTACCGAGCTACTTCCTTTGTCCCACTTTATGTCTGCTCATTTTGACCGTGTATTCGAATAAAGAATATTTAAGATAAAATTTACATAAAAATTAGTATAAGTCATAATAATTTAAATATATAAATTAATAAGCAAAAAATTATTGTTAAAAAAGAATTATTTAGATCTTGAAATTCAAAAGTTGTCATGCAAATTGAAACGGAGGAAGTATTATTTTCCTTAGGCGAATTAATTCTGTGAAATCGCCTTTAGCAACTCAGGGATTATAATTAAACAAAAGCATAGATGTTTAAGATGTCAGAATAGGTGGTGTTGATGGAGTCAATGGCGGAGCTAGGATTCATGTGCAGGGTGTCAAAAAATATAAATGTCATGATATAGGCTCGAACACACAACCTTAGGGACGTTTTACAACCCCTAACCACTGTGCTAAGTCTCCAACTTGTGCAAGGAGTGTCAATACTAATGTACATATCTATAAAATCAAAATTTCACCTATTTATATATACAATATAATTTTCCGGCGAAGGGATGTCGCTTGACACCCCTCGGGCAAGGGTAGCTCCGCCCCTAGATGGAGTATATGAGATAATGAATTTTGGAGATAAACGAGAATTACTCTTTTTAGAGATTAAATTTTTATGGTTAGTCTGAAATTAATTAAAACATTGTTATCTAATTTAATTTCAGAAATGACTGATATTAAGTGTCTAATCCTAAAAGTTGTTTCTGGTACAAAAAGTTTCTTTGAACAAATGTGTCTGCTGCGACCAGACTCCTAAGGTATTATAAATATCTGGTACCGCTTCAAAACAAAGAATGTAGAATTACAGATTTCTTCTCCTCTTCTCTAAACACTCATTACAAAACATAATTATGTTCTTGTGGGAAATTCAAGTTAATTGCTGAAACTTGAATTTCATAGGCTTTGTAAATCCTGAAGAAATTCTGTGACCATCTCTGCTGCAACAAAATAGGAGGCTCAGGACCCGTTTGACCATAAAAAAAATCACTTTTTTCCAGAAAACGTTTTCACTTTATAAATTAATGTTTGGCCATGAAAATTCCAAATACAACTTCAATTTGAAAAACACCAAAAACCTGTTTTCACTTTCAGTACATTCAAACAACCAAATTTCTTTTTGTAAAAACTATAACCAAACACAACTCCAACTTCAAAATTCCAAATAACGTGAAAAATATTTGGTTTTCATGGCCAAACGCCTACTTAAATCCTTAAGTACAGAGATTATTCTATCAAAGCCGGATTATTTTTCTAACATTAGATTCAAAAGCAACAGCATAAATCTAAGTGAAATGTCAAACTGTAGCCTAAAACCCGTTATACGTACACTGTCAATGAGCATCTACAAGAATCTGATTGCAATAGATCAAGAGATGCAGCCAGAAAAGAAGAAACATGGCATAAGTTACTTAGTTAAGGATAATCTAATATGTCACTACAATGCATATGGTTGGCTTACCTCAACTGGAACTGGCCCGTAGAACTTTTCAGTATCAGTAGTTGTATACGGTAAAAATCGAATAGACTTGTATTCGAGGAAAACCGAAGTAAAGTCTAGAACCGAGGGGTCACGAACATGATCAACTCTACTTCAACATTGAGGGTATTTCACCGGACAGTGTAAATCCGAGCCTAAATAGCACGCCTTTCATACGGGCCGGAAAATCTGTTATAGAGCATGCCACGCGTCACCCAACCGTTCCGCCACTTGGGCTGACAATAGTACAGGTGTCAGACCGTACGGACCAGCCTTATCCATTTTAGGGTTTTACTAGAAAGGCTTTTTAGTATTGTATTAAGGCCCATTTTATTGTTAACTATAAATAGAGGGCAACCCCTTCCTTTTTTAGGTTAGCTTTTACCATTCAACAAATTGTAATCAACAAAGGATCATATTTATTTCTTCAAGTATTTTGGACCGGAGATAAGAAGTATCTCCAAGCCGGACCAATCCGCTTTGTTGACTAACTCTCCTCTTAGTTTTGATCGTTCATTACTTCAATAATATATGCTATTACTCACTAGTATACATTATATATATATATATATATTCTATAGGATCTCATATCATTAAAGATTAAGCTTATCCACATATTCTATTCACCACTTACAAATTTAATTATTGCTCACTATCCGGTGTAAACAGTTTGGCGCCCACCGTGGGGCATAGGATAATAGTGGTGGTTTAATCTTTGTTACTTTTTTTTTTCACTTGTTGTTTGAAGAATTTGCACAGAAAACGTACGAAATGGCAAGCAGCGGTCACTCCGGTAATGTGAACAACAACGAGATAGTTGCTGAAAACAAGAATAACAGCGGGTTACGAAACCCACCTGCAGATCCAGCCGACCCAAATGCCGTCAACTCGAGAGAAGGCCTCAACCGGCAGAATGTCGCCCTTCCGGCCACAGATCCTTTGAATACTCAAAACTCAATTGCTTTATCTCGGGCTCAAGGCCGGAAAATACCGGATATGCCGGATGAGATTGACTTACGTTTAATATTTGAAATGTTGCAGGAACAAGGGACCGCCATAGCCGAACAAAGGATTGCTTACCGAACCAATAGCTCGGCCGGAAAATTACATTGTATAAGAAATTTTGAAAGGTAGCTTTGGCAAAACCAAAAGGGGTTACCGAACCAAGGCGGAAGGAAGCACGTATAGTCGAGAGCAACGGATCCGGAGCCTGTTCGTCTACCGAGGTTTTGAAGATGCTCGAGACTTTGGCAAAACGGGTTGATTCAATGGAGAGAAGAGTAGAAACATATAACTCTCAGGTGGATCAGATCCCAGGAGCACCCCCGATCTTGAAGGGACCGGGTTCAAAGAGATACATTCAAAGGCCTTTCCCTCCGAGTGCGGCCCCAAAGTTGATCCCGGAGAGGTTCAAGATGCCGGATATTCCAAAGTATGATGGGACCACACCCGCGAAAGCGCGTGACCCCGTACACTTATGCCATAAAAGGCAATGACGTCGAGATGAAATAGACTCGGTATTTCTGAAAAAATTTGGTGAAACAGTGTCCAAAGGTCCATTGAATTGGTACGACCATCTGCCCGAGCATCCCATCACTTCCTTCGAAGTGCTCGCAGATGCGTTTATCAAAGCCCTTGGGCCGAAGGCACGAGCCGAAAGGCGGATATTTTTAGGATCCCGCAAAGAGATAATGAGTACATACGTGAATTCGTGAATCGGTTCCAAAGGGAATGGATGGAACTTCTCCCGGTCCCGGAAGAATGGGCAGCACAAACTTTCAATAAGGGGATCAATCCCCGAAGCTCAACTGCCTCCTTCAAATTAAAGGAGAACTTGTTGGAATATGAGGCAATAACTTGGGCATATGTCCATAACAGGTACGAGTCTAAGATTCAAGTAGAGGATGATCAACTTGAACTCCCCCAGGGTCCAGTAAATGGAAGCAGGAACTCTGAAAGGTCGAAGAGGAATTATGAACCGGAGACACCGCCATCGAGAGAAAGATATCGACCATATTCTCAACCGGGGAAATCCAACTTTAGATCGGACAAAACGAGAAACGGCCCCAGCTATCTCTCGAGTAAAGGCGATAAGCGAGCCGATCGTGGGTCAAACAGCTGAGGGTTGTTATTTAGAAGTGATACCGGTAGTTCGGTCAACAATGTAGATATACCGAGGTTAGTACAACTTCAATATCAACACATCAGACCTTGTCTCGGCTATCGGTCGTATCACAGAAGCCAGGTGGCCAAGACCGTTGAGATCTGACCCAGGTCAAAGGGATCCGAACGTGATGTGTGAGTATCATGAGACTCATGGTCATAGGACTGTCGCCAACTAAGGGAAGACGTGGCTCAGTTGTTGAAAAATGATCATCTTCGAGAATTCCTGAATGAGCGAGCCAAAAGCCACTATAAAGGAAGGGAAGATCATAAAAGGGCTGAGCCCGTGGAACCACAACATGTGATCAATATGATAATCGGAGGAATGGATGCACCATGAGGACCAGTGATGAAAAGAACAAAGGTCTCGATTGTATGAGAAAAATGGACCCGGGATTACACGCCCAAAGGTTCCATCTCCTTCAACGACGAGGATGCATAAGGCATCATTCAGCTGCACAATGATGCCTTGGTAATTTCTATTCTTGTTTTTAAATCTCAGGTTAAACATATTTTGATTGACCCAGGTAGTTCGGCCAACATTATCCGATGGAGAGTGGTGGAGCAACTGAAATTACTGGACCAGATCGTTCCGGTAGCTCGGGTGCTCAATAGATTCAATATGGCAAGTGAAACTACGAAGGGAGAAATCTCTTTGCCGGTCAACATTGACGGGACTATACAGCAGACAGTGTTCTACGTCATCGAGGGGGATATGAAATACAATGCTTTACTTGGCAGACCAAAGATTCATAGCATGAGGGTAGTACCATCGACATTACACCAGTTGTTGAAGTTTCCCACCCCGGAAGGGATAAAAGCTGTCCGTTGCGAACAACCCGCAACAAGGAAAATGTTCGTGGTTGAAGAATCTCCTTTCATTTCAAAGAAACCGGTTCAGAGGGATAGCGAGCCAATTAAAGATAAGAACGCCAAATAGCAATTAAAGAATGCGGGCTCGAATAAGGAGCAGAAGGAAACGGACCTGGGCAGTGAAGAGGATGATTTTGGTGTGCCCAGATCATTCGTATTACCGGATGACTTGGATGCAACCAAATCTACTGTGGAAGAGTTGGAGCAGATCATCTTGTTTGTGCATTTGCCGGAAAGAAAGGTATACCTAGCACGGGGTTAACCTCGGAGCTCAGGAACAAGTTAATTAAATTTCTTCAAGCTAATGCCGATTGTTTTGCTTGGTCCCATATAGACATGACAGGTGTACCACCAGAAGTAACAACACATAAGCTCAGCCTCGATAGAAAATTTTATCCGGTAAAGCAGAAAAGAAGAGTGATGGCCGAGGCCAAACATGCCTTCGCCAAAGATGAGGTAATGAAGCTTTTAAAAATTATTTCTATCCGAGAGGTAAAATATCCGGATTGGCTAGCTAAAGTCGTTGTGGTGCCGAAGAAAGGTAACAAATTTAGAATGTGTGTTGATTATAAAGATCTAAACAAAGCATGCCCGAAGGATTCATTCCCTATGCCTCACATTGATCGAATGATTGATGCGACGGCTGGGCATGAGATGTTAAGTTTTCTCGCTGCTTACTCCAGGTACAAACAAAGATCAGAAATGAAACTCGAGGATCAAGAGAAAACTTCTTTTATTACCCGATATGGGACTTATTGTTACAATGTCATGCCATTCGGGTTAAAAAATGCCAGATCAACTTACCAACGCCTAGTCAACCAAATGTTCGAAAACAGATAGGTAAAACAATGGAAGTTTACATTGATGACATGTTAGTCAAGTCCCTGTAAACAGAGGACCATTTAAAACATTTGCAGGATACCTTCGATGTACTTCGCAAATTCAACATGAAGCTGAACCCGGAGAATGTGCCTTCGGAGTCCGATCCGGTAAATTTTTGGGCATTATGGTATCAAACCGGGGGATCAAAATTAACTCGGACAAAATCAAAGCCATTGAGGACATCGAAGTGGTGAACAATGTTAAGGCAGTACAAAGACTGACCGGAAAGATAGCAGCGCTGAGCCGATTCATCTCGAGATCATCAGATAAAAGTCACCGCTTCTTCTCTCTGCTAAGAAAGAAAGTGGACTGTCAGGACAAATGCCAAAAGGCCTTGTCACACCCTTAATCCGAGACAGTATGGATGGGCACCCGACCCTTACCTAGATCGAGTGAACCCGCCGACTCGTGATACTCAAATCATGCCGGGCCCTTAAATCACAAAGATACATGCATAATGAAAGTTTCATAAAAATGCATGCTTTCATCTTCTTCAAATCAAATAAAAAAATCAGACGTAAAAAAAATCCGTACTATAAAAAAGCATAATCATACATCGACTTATAGAGCCGCTATAAGACCGACATATGCAATACTTGACTCCGCAAAGTCTCAAATACGAACATGATGCCATAATATATATACTCTAACCTCTACAAAGCATTCGGAGGAAATCGGAGCTCGCCAACCAAACTGGAACATCTTCGCTAACATCTTCTACTCATCCGGGTGTACCGCGCGGTACGAAACACAAATTTCCGAAGAGGGGGGTCAAGACGAATATGTAATTTAGTATGTAAAGCATGAAAGATAAGAACAGACCATAATCGAAATAGGAATTTCGGAAACAAGTATAATGACCAGAGAATCATAAGGCTTGCCTTTGAAACATATGTCATGCATGTCGATATCATAAAACCATCATGTGCACATATAGCGTGTCCCGGCCCTCTAGTGAGGGACTCGGTAAATACAATCATCATATGCATGTCAATTATCGGAAATCATATGTGAAGTACAGAGAACAAGTATAACAATCGGAATGCCAGAATGCTTACTTCTGAACATAAATCATGCATGTCAAAAACATATATCATATGCGGTCCATAATGGGACCCGGCGGGACGAACATGGTCGCCCCTCCGCCTTGGCGCCATAACTCATCATACTTCGGAAGTTTTGCATATCTCCGAACACATCATCCTCCGTATCACATCATAATTCGTAACTCATCATACTTCGTATCATATCATATATCAAAACTCATCATACTTCGGAAAACTCATCATACTTCTAATTTAACAAATGCGCACGATACATACCGGCCGTGACTCGAAGGAATTAACAATAATGTGCACGAGCAGAATCGTGGGAAACTATATGCAATTTAAAACATTTATAAACCATATGCAAGTTAAACATTTGTAAAGACTCAAAAATTCAATCAAAGCGAACCATCATTTACAAACTAAGGCAATAGTCCAATCAAGCTTCTTCCGAATGCCACTCGGGAACATATCAAACAAAACTTTAGAAGTCATAGCTACGTATCGGAATCATATGCATAACAATCCTCATTTCGGACTCGGTAAATAAGTAAGTAATCATACTCGAATCGGATGATAAGTATGTTAAATTCTAAAGAAAAACATCGAACTATGCAAAGGAAAGTCTCGGGCCCACGGACGGTATCAAACCAATCCGAGCCCGCCATAGAAGTTAGGGTCATCATACGCTACGGAATCCTCACGGACATATCGAAGCGATCCGAGCCTTCGTGAAAGTTACGGACGTTCGTAGTTACGAATCGTTTAGGAACAAAAACTCTTTTGAAAACAAAACTTTTATCAACTTTTAAAATTTAGTCATACAAAAGACATAAGAACCATAATTCGACTACATTAAGAATACGAATATCAAGAAACCAATAAGAATCATAACATGCTCGGATCGCAAGAATAGAGTTACCTGGTTCGTGTCATAACTTACTTTCATCTAAGACATGCCAAAAGAAATAAAGGTTGAGCTTTACATACCTTGGCCGCTCCCTAAGCTAATCCAACTTACGTCTCGCTTCTCAAAATCTACAATAATGTCATTAGACATCAACCATTAGTCATAAACACCGAAGAACTCAATTCCAAGCCATCACTTATTTACGTAAATTTGGGCAAAAGATCTCCCCTATAAATCCAACATCCCCGAGAATTCAACTCGGCCAAATATTGAACAACAATGCCAACAACCATATAAACGACATTAATAATCAATTCAAACGCATTCTAACATTAATAACTCCTTCTCTACATAATTCGACGACATTCATTTATATTCAATTCAACTACATATGTTCAAACCAACATCGACGATCACATGTCCAAGTACTAATCCAAACCATTCAAACAAGATTTCAAGAACACTTCGGACAATCCACAAATTATTCAAATCAGCCCAATCAACATACAACATGCCACCCGAAGCACTCCAAGTTCAAGAAAACGACACAACACATTTCTTCCTTCCAAATTCATGAACTACATTATCAATCCATACGTCCACAACATTATTCCATAAATTCAAGAAACTATACAAAAATTCCATTAGCTTCCAAAAACAGCCCAAACAACTATAACTTCAATTTGAACCATTAAACTTTCATTAGCAACATAGAATCCACAACACAACAATCCAAACATACTAAATAAATTAGTCCTTCACCCCTACATAACACTCCATATACACGGCCACACACACATCCCCATATTTTTATGAATTTCATTCATTTCTACATATCCACAACATGTACAAAATCACCCACAACACATATATATATACACGAAGACACACACACACTACCCTTCTCCACACACTTCA
The DNA here is from genome assembly GCF_029784015.1 of Lycium ferocissimum. Lineage (NCBI taxonomy): Eukaryota > Viridiplantae > Streptophyta > Magnoliopsida > Solanales > Solanaceae > Lycium > Lycium ferocissimum. The sequence goes on from NC_081351.1 coordinate 5,103,976, forward strand.
ACATGTACAAATCACCCACAACACATGAAAGAAGTTAGTGAATCATGGCTAACAGTTAGTGAATCGAGCGAACGGTTTTCTTGTTCCAACAACTACTCCACGTTAACGAGGACCTTCCAATTAGTAGGAAAGCTAGAAGAAAAAATTTTTCTGATCAATTTTTTTTTCCATGGACCAATTTGGCCACCATGGCCGAATGGCTCCTTGTTGTTTCTTCTCCAAGTTTCTTGAAATTTCTAAGTTGAGATGAAAAAATATGACTAATTAGTCATCTCGTACACTTATATATAACATCCATGTGGCCTATGGCCCACACCATGTGGCCGGCCACATGGCCTTTAATTACATGAAATGGCCAACATTTCTATAATTAACTTTTGGCCCCAAATTTTCATGAAATGTCTAACTTTCCATAATTCACTTTTAACCCCAAATTCCTTAATATTCCATACCAACAAAATCATAAGCGACTTATGCCTTAAAACGAAGTCGGAAGATAGCCTTGTTCTTAACTTTCCACACTTAACCCCGAATATCCCGACGTACAGAATACGGGATATAACATCCTTCCCCCCTTTAGAACATTCGTCCTCGAATGTTCAACTAGTCTCATAAGGTCTTCTATCCTGGGGTGTCTCGGGGGGGGGGGGGGGCTCAACTACCAATATATTTCTTCTTCATCTCCTTCATAAGACTTTAACCTCTCTTGTACGACTCGCTAAAGTATACTTATTTTGTCACGATCTCTTTCTCTCTTGTTCGTTACTTACAACTCCTCCGTATTAACCTTCATTAGCGATCCCGTTATACTTTTTCCGCCTTTCCTCACTTCCTACATCTTAAGTTTTTATCTCTCTCTCCTTGCTACTTGTAGCACACTAATATCGTTAGTGAACAACTCTATTGCCCACATCTTAACCTCTAATCTAACATAGCCGTTATTATTCTCCGTCCCCGTATACTCTCTTATTCTCTCGTCGTATTCCTCTCTTCGTAAGCATCCACCTTCGAGGTCATATCATTTAAGATCTCTTCACGATTAATTCTCGCACTATCTCAATTACCATTCTAGCTTTTACCTCTCAATGCTTTCGGATCCTACTAACTTGTCTCGGCAAGGGACCTTACCTGCAGACCCAGCATCCGGATCCAAGATACTGTGGTGTCGATTGTCTTCATCTTACATTTGCATCTCTCGCACTCGCTTCCCCCTTTAGGGGTATACTTATGCCATTATCCGATTATCCTTCGCCCTATGTCCGTATTTCCACTCTTAATTAGGCGGCGCTTTTATTCCGATATTTCAGTTCCCGTTGCCGTTTATCTACTCACTTTCTTTCTTTTCCCTAATATCATTGCATTAGAACTTTCCAAGCTTAACCTATAGTGAAAACAGCACCAACTTGCCTTATAACATTCGTGCCATTTATTTTTTCCACTTGAACTTCGTTACCTTGCCCAATTAATACCTTTCATATCCGCCACGTTGGTTGCCGAATACACATATCCATCGATTTAGCCACGTACGATATCTTATGCATACCTATATGCATGTATGATTTCTACCATCTTGTTTACAAATATCTCCAAACGCTATTCTAACTCACCCTGATTCTGGAGCTGTGATGCACCTTCTTTCTCTTTACCGGTCTAATCCGCCCCATGCTACGCGACCTCTTAAGGTTTCTGCCCACTCCGCAAATCAAATTTTCCTTAGACTACTCTAGCTTATCATTTGCTTCTTACGTCTGAATTTGCAAGACTTTTCAGAAAACTTCCCAGGGGGGTCACCCATCCTGAAATTTCTCTCGCTCCAAAGACGCTTAACTTTGAAACTCTGATAAAATACGATGTTTAAACGCTAATATAATCGCGTCCGCCTCACCGCATGACTTCGCCACATAACTGGAGTAAGTTGAAATCCTTCCAAACGTCTTCATAACACACTTTCCAATTAGAGCTCTTACTCATAACACAATTACTATTTTAGCCCTTTTCAATCCTCAATATTCATCTTTCACCCGTGGATATGATTACTTTTCGTCCTAGACTTCGTATTCCCAATGGCGAAGCGATCGCACTTCGACCGGTCGTTACTTATAAATACTCGGTTATCGGCCTTTGGATTTCTGCTCTCATTTTACCTCATTCCTCATCCTTTCTATAACCAAGTCTTTCACAGTCCCGTCACTTATAGTACTCGTGTCCTTGGCTACACATGTCATGGTCTATTACTACACTGTTATCTCGCTCCCTTCTTATTTCCTTCTTCCAATTACCTTTTCTCTTCTTACACTCGCTATCATTTCCGTTATGATATAACCCTTATTCCAAACTTCCCCTACAGAACTTGATAAGCCTTCCTTATTCGTTCTATAGCTCGCTCTTCCGTTTCACACCTGCCTTTATGTTCTAGCTACATAGATCACATCATAGCTTTTGGCCACTTTCTCACTAGGCCTTACTTATTTTCATAACAATCCTATTATATTACATTACACCTTATTCGTAATCGATCCCGTAATGTAGCACTTCTTAACCCTTTACCTTTTCTGATCCACTTTATCCTTAATATCCCACAAGTTGTCTTATCCATACATTCATATCCTTTACAATTCTTTTTCCTCTGTACCCTTGTCTTAATCGTACTATTACTTCTTTTAACTATAAGCTTGTCATAATTCATCCTCGCTTATCAATTCGGTCTCTACTTTAAATAACTCTCCATCAAGATTTACCACCTTTTCTAATCATCTCTTAGGATTTCAAGCTCTCTCCAAATTCTTTTTATCATATCGATATCGACCTTCTAATTAGTATTACCTCAATTCAGTACAAATTACTTCTTTCTCGATGTCGCCATACTCGTAGCCTAGTCAAATCTTATCGTTATTATTGGCACGACTTTTCAAGTCGTATTACAAACCTATACCTCATTCTCTTTTTATTTCGGGAAAATTTCGCAGTTTCCTCTATATTTCTTACTATCTCAAAACCTCGCACGCAAGAAATACCAACAAGGCCTCACAAAACACATATGTATGTACATATCATATCATATCACGGCCACACAGGGCTCCCAATATCAATATTAATACGAAGATGATATTCTTACCTCGTGTGTCCAACTCGAACTGCACCTGTTACACTTTCCTGTTTACTTTCCTTTTCAGTCTTCAACTTTACATTTCGATCGTACCTCAGTATCTTTCCCAACATATATCTTTCATACCTTTGCTTACCTGCGTGCTTTATAACTTCCAATGTCGCTAGTCACTCTCTTCTGTCGATGCCCTTCTCTTGCTGAAATCAAAGGTTAGTATCGGAAATCTCATTTCCTATGACTTGGCTCTATGGCACGATCTAAGAGGCGAAAGAAGAGTAACCATCCTAGATGCCCCGTAGCCTCCTGTTTATAAATGTGGCGCGCTTCACACCATAAACAGGACTCTACTGGACACGACTTTGCAGACAACCCCTAGGACGAACTGCTCTGATACCAATTTGTCACACCCTTAATCCGATAGGGTGTGATGGGCACCCGACCCTTACCTAGGACCGAGCGAACCCGCTGACTCTCGTGATACTCAAATCATGCTGGGCCCTTAAATCACAGCATACATGCATAATGAAAGTTTTGCGGAAAACAGACATGCTTTCATCTTCTTCAAATCAAATAAAATCTGTAATCGTAAAAAAAAATCCGTACTATAATGCATAATCATACATCGACTTATAGAGCGTACTATAAGACCGACATATGCAATACTTGACTCGTCCGCAAAGTCTCTAAATTACGTAACATGATGCCATAATATATATACTCTGACTCGGCAGTACTCCGGAGGAAATGGAGCTCGCCAACCAGCTGGAACATCTTCTGCTAACATCTTCTACTCATCGAACATAAATCGCATGTCAAAAACACATATCATATGCGGTCGCGGCATGAAATGCGCCCCTCGAAACTCATCATACTTCGGGGTCTCCGAACACATCCTCCGTATCACATCATATTTCGTAATATGTCAGTATGTAAATCATGAAAACTCATAGTAAAATGCAGGACCATAATCGAAATAGGAATTTGCGGAAAACAAGTAAACATGACCAGAGAATCATAAGGCTTCCAATCAAGCTTCTTCCGAGACATATGTCATTTCATAGACTCATATGTAATAAGTAAGTAATCATACTCGGGAATCGGGATGATAAGTATGTTAAATTCTAAAGAAAAACATCAGAACTATGCAAAGGAAAGTCTCGGGGGCCCACGGACGGGTATCAAACCAATCCGAGCCCGCCTATAGAAGTTAGGGCCATCATACGCTACGGAATCCTCTACGGACATATCGAAGCGATCCGAGCCTTTCTGTGAAAGTTACGGACGTTCGTAGTTTCGAATCGTTTAGGAACAAAACTCTTTGAAAACAAAACTTTTATGCAACTTTTAAAATTTAGTCATACAAAAGACATAAGAACCATAATTCGACTACATTAAGAATACGAATATCAAGAAACAAATAAGAATCGTAGACATGCTCGGATCGCAAGAATAGAGTTACCTCGGTTCGTGTCATAACTTACTTTCATCTAAGACATGCCAAAAGAAAGAAAGGTTGAGCTTTACATACCTTGGTCGCTCCCTAAGCTAATCCAGACTTACGTCTCGGCTTCACGATCTACAATAATGTCATTAGACATCAACCATTAGTCATAAACACCGAAGAACTTAATTCCAAGCCATCACTTATTTACAGAAATTTGGGCAGCATCTCCCCTATAAATCCAACATCCCCGAGAATTCAACTCGGCCAAATATTCAACAACAATGCCAACAACCATATAAACGACATTAATAATCAATCTCAAACGCATTCTAACATTAATAACTCCTTTCTACATAATTCGACGACATTCATTTATATTCAATTCAACTACATATGTTCAAACCAACATCGATGATCACATGTCCAAGTACTAATCCAAACCATTCAAACAAGATTTCAAGAACACTTCGACAATCCACAAATTATTCAAATCAAATTCAATCAACATACAACATGCCACCGAAGCACTCCAAGTTCAAGAAAATGACACTACACATTTCTTCCTTCCAAATTCATGAACTACATTATCAATCCATACGTCCATAACATTACTTCCATAAATTCAAGAAACTATACAAAAATTCCATTAGCTTCCATAACAAGCCGCAAATAACTATAACTTCAATTTGAACCATTAAACTTTCATTAGCACCATAGAATCCACAACACAACAATCCAAACATACTAAATGAAATTAGCTCTTCACCCCTACATAAAACTACATATACACGGCCACACACACATCACCATATTTTTATGAACTTCATTCATTTCCACATATCACAACATGTACAAATCACCCACAACACATGAAAGGAAGATTAATCTTACCCTTCTCCACTCGACTTCACCCTCGGCTGAGTTAGTGAATTGCGACAACGAGCGGTTTTCTTGTTCCAACAACTACTCCACGTTAACGAGGGCCTTCCAATTAGTAGGAAAGCTAGGAGAAAGAAATTTTTCATGATCAATCCTCAAGGACCAATTCGGCCAGCCCCATGGCCGTTCTCTCCTTCTTCCTTTTTCTTCAAGTTTCTTGAAATTTCTAAAGTTGTGGAGATGAAAAAAATATGACTAATTAGTCATCTTGCATGCTATATATATATATATATATATATATATATATATATATGCCACATATGCCTCTAATTTTCATGAAAATGGCCAACTTTCTATAATTAACTTTTGGCCCCAAATTTTCACATGGTGAAATGTCTACCTTTTCATAATTCACTTTTAACCCCAAATTCCTTAATATTCCATACCAACGAAATTATAAGCGACTTATGCCTTAAAACGAAGTCTTAGATAGCCTTGTTCTTAACTTTCCACACTTAATCCGAATATCCCGACGTACAATAATATATGAATGCCTTACAAGAATTGAAAAAGTCCAAAACCTCACACACACCGAAGGAAGATGAACATCTATTTCTATACTTAGCGATATCGAGGTGGCGGTAAGCGGAGTTCTGGTCCGAGGGGAAGCAGGTACTCAATTTTCAATCCATTATGTGCGTAAGACATTAGGATATGCGGAGACCCGTTATTCGCACCTCGAAAAGTTAGTTTTGGCATTGGTAAGCGCTTCGAGAAAGTTGAAACCTTACTTTCACATCCCATACGTGTAGTAACAACTTACACGTTAAAAAATGTCATGTTGATAAACCGGGAGCTATCAGGTAGGTTTAATTAAACGGGTCAGAGATTAGCGGTTATGATATCGAATATAAGCCTAGAACGGCTATTAAATCTCAAATCTTAGCTGATTTTGTAGCAGACTTTACCCCCGCCATCATTCCCGAGGTAGAGAAAGAGTTTTTGTTAACCTCGGGAAAGGCTTCGGGTATTTAGTCCCTACATACAGACGTGGCATCGAACCTAAAAGGCAATCGGTCACATTGTTCTTAAGGCCCCGCCGGACGTCATTAGAAAATCAATCAGAACTATGAAATTGACTAACAATAAAGCCGAGTATGAGGCTATGATTGCAGGTTTAGAATTGGATCGGAGTTTGGGGCCCAAAGTGATCGAAGCCAAATGTGAGACTCTCCTGGTCATGAACCAAGTCAGTGGCATCTTCAAGGTAGAGGATGAGTGAATGCAAAGATACTTGGAAAAAGCTCAAGTAATATTGCATCGATTTAAAGAATGGACCATGCAACACGTACTGAGGGAGTAGAACAACTTGGCGGATGCATTGGCCAACTTAGGCTCGTCGTTTGGGTGGAAGAGTTCACCTCGGCACGATCGTCCAATTGATGAACTTCGGGGGAAAATCCATCTAGGTCTCTTCGAACCAAAGCGGCCCGATGGTGACGATCAGGATTCGGCGCATTTTTCTACACCAACTTGGGACCCGTGAGAAACTTGACTATGCATTCTTTCCACGATCTTGCAAAACTCTCCAAACGCTCCTATCATCAAAAATAATCTAGGTCTCTTCGAACCAAAGCGGCCCGATCTTGTCCTCTTGGCCATTTATGAAGTGGGGAATATATATCATCTTTCCTCTGCCATTGGCCCCAGGTAAGGCTCGTTTTATTTTATTCATGACTGATTACTTTTCAAAATTGGTTGAAGCACAGGCTTTTGAGAAAATTAAAGAGTGATGAGAGAACTTCATATACGGATCATATCATTTGTCGATTTGCATCCCGGCCGAGATAACCTGGTGATAACGGTCCTCGGATCATTGGCAATAAAGTTAATAATTCCTCAAATTGTTTGGGGGAAGTTAAAAGATTATGTCAATTCCGTATCACCCAAGTAAAAACGGACAAAGCAAAATCAACGAACAAAATAATAATTCAAAATCTAAGGAAACCGTGAGACGTCAAAGCACAAATGGAAGGAAGTGCTACCGAGGTGTTATGGGCTAGAGAACGACGTCAAAGTCAAGATTTAGAGAAATGCCATTTTCATTAGTCACGAGGCCGAGGCTCGAATCCCTGAAGGGAGTTTGCACAAAACCGAGTCTACGATTCCGGTCTTGTCCACCAATGGGTCAAACGAAGAGGCTATGGACGTAAAGTTCTGATACTTAATGAGCAAAAATACGATGGTTCATTTAGTAGCTCAAAAGCAACAAGTAGAGAGGTACTATTGGACAAACCTTCTAGATTTCCAAGTAAGGACTTAGTTTTAAATTATTTGAGATGCACACCAAAAACCCCGATGATGGAAAATTGGGCCCGATTAACAAAAACCGTAGAGTGGTCAACGATTACACAACAAGTGGAACGTAATAATGATTTGAAGAATTCTTCTTCTCTCAGATAAATTTCGAAGGTTAGGTCTAAAAAACTTTTTTACTCTTTCCTTAGCCCGATTTTATCCCGAAGTGAGTTTTTTGGCAAGGTTTTTTAATGAGGCAATAAGTACAACGTGTTACCCTATGAAAACGAGGCTAAGAACCCGAAGCTCGAGGCCAGATAAACACCGGGGACTAGATAGTGTTTTCCCGTTCATGCTTCTCAAACAAACACTAGGGGGCTACTATACCCCTACCAAGACCGAAGAAGAGATCACCGAAGCCAAAAAAGAAACGAAGTCAAGATCCGAAAAATTTTATTTTTGTTTTTTTCTAAATACCCAAACCCTTTTGTATTAGGTTTCAATGTAAGGGCCAAAGGATCGAACGAATCATGCGGTATGTTGTTGACGAACAAAACCGTAGTTTAGTATGATATAAGAATTTAAGAAGATAAAACAACTTAAAGGTATGTCCTAAATTTATTTTTTTGATTAAATATAACCCTCGACTGGGGACTGTCTCCATAAGATCGACAAAGGCAAAAAGCTTGTAGTTAACCGAGCCCAATTCTCTTTTAACACACGAATGTGGACTGCCGTCATAAAAGTGACAAAGGCACAAATTTTATGATACTCGAACCTAACCCACTAAAAATAAACAATCGGAAGGTCAAAAAGACGCCAAATGCCCGAATTGATTCATTACGTCCGAATTCGACAGACTTTCGAGACTATTACACCCCCAAGTTTCGGTACATTGAGATTTATTAGGAGTTAGCTAGTTAACTATAGACACGGAGTTATTGAAAGGATGCAAGATCATTGACGCTCGTTTTGCAATACAAGAGTCCGAGTTCGTGTAATAGGTTATGGAAGGAAAGTTAAGGACAAGGCCATTTTTCGGTTTTGATTTAATGCGCGAGTCGCTTATAAATATTATTGGCATGGAATATTAAGGGCAAACTTGGAATTCAAACTATTATATTTCAAGGATTAAGTGTACATGTGGACAAGATGACTAAGCAATAAAATTGGTCATCTTTAGGACTTAAGAAATTCTAGAAACTTGGAGAAAAAGAAAGAAAGAAAGAAAAAAAAGAATAAGGGGAGCCATGTGGCCGCCACCTTGGTGTGGGCCATGGCCACATGGGCTACTAAATGAAATAAAAGATGACCAAGTCATCTCATTTCATTATCTTCATCACTTGGAAACTTCAAGAAAACTTGAGAGAAAACAACAAGGCCTATTCGGCCAAGACCTTGGAAATTTGAGGTCCAAGAATTGATCTTCAAAAATTATTTTCTTCTAGTTTCTCTACTAATTGGAAGGTCCTCATCGACGTGGAGTGGGTGTTAGAACAAGAAAACCGCTCGTTGTTGTGTTTCACCAAAGCTAGCCGTGGGAGAAGTTTGTGAAAAAGGTAAGATTTAATCCTCCCTTACATGTTCTATGGATGATTTGAGCATGTTATAGTAGATGGAAATGAATGGAATTCATGAAACTATGGATTATGGTGTTGGCCGAATAGGTGCATATGTGTAGAGGTGAAGAATCAACTTTGTTTAGCATGTTTTGGTTGTTGTTGTTGTGAATTCTATGTGATGGAAATGAAGGTATTGAATGGTTTAAATTGAAGATACATGTAGTATTATATAGGGATGAAGGACTAATTTTATTTAGTATGTTTGAAATGTTGTGTTGCTTCTATAATGAAAATGAATGTTTGATGACTCATGTTGACGTCGCAATTGTTGCGGGTGTTTTGGAGAGTAGTATGATGTTAATATAGGTTCTTGTGTCCATAAGAATGATGATTATTGGCATGCGGATTGTTGGTGTAGTTTATGAATTACGGTAACAATTAAATGGTTGAATAGATAATTGACTAGTTATGGAAGTTGGAAAACAGCGTGTGGGCTATGGAATACTTTGTTATGAGAAATGATATTATTGATGTTGATATTGTTGTTGTTGTTGTTGGTTGATGAATTGAGAATTCGGGCTAGGCATCTAAACGGGGGAGATGCTTTGCCGATTTTCGATAGAATATAAAATAGTTTAAGTTGGAACTTGAGATAAGTATGTAATACGAGAGACTAACATTAGTGTGAATCCTCTCGAATGTAGATTTGCGAGATCGGGCGGAAACACTAGCCAATAGGAGGTCGAGCAGGTATGTTAAGGCTCACCCCTTCTTTCTTTGGCATGTCTTAGTTGAAAATAAGTTATGACACGAACTTCGAGGTAACTCTATTCCGTGATCGAAGCCAAAATTCTCATTGAGCTTCTTGATATTTGTATTCTTAATGTGGTCAAATCCTAGTCCTTATGTCATTTGTATAATCAAGTTTCAAAAGTTGCATAAAGATTTTGTTTTTTGTTTCTAAACATTCCTACGAAAGACCCTTTCACCGAAAGGCTCGGATCGCCTCGATTTGTTCGTAGAAAGTTTTGTGACATATGATGACTTGATTCTTCATAGGCGGGCTCGGAATGATTTGATATACGACTATGGTCCCTACGATACTTTGATATACTTATGAGAATTGATATGTTTCGAGTACCGTCCGAAAGATTTTTGATATAACTATTGCCGGATTTTCAATAACGATATGAGAATGTTGAGCTATTCCGTGAGTATTCTTCATTGAGACCTTATAATAATCATTCCTCCAAAGTGAGAATATGAATCAATCCATAATATGATCGGAGGCTACCGACTTTATGTCACTCCCGTAGATACGTTTATTTGGGCTCTCGTAAATGCTGCTCATATGATATATGAATATGATTATGATATATGATATATGTATATGAATATGATATATGAATATGGAAAATGGGCGAGAATATGCGTTATATATGAACCACCTGATCGGTTGATATGATATGATATGATACCGTCGGAAGGGATGTCCACGCGGATAAGTGGTTATGGATCGGGCCACGCACGTTCAAATATATTATATGGATCGGGCTGCACGTTCCGCAGCAATATATATCATGGATCGGGCTGCACGTTCCACAGCAATATAATATTGTATATATATATATATATATATATATATATATGGATCGGGCTGCACGTTCCGCAGCACTAAGCATGCATGGTACCCGCCTAAAAGGCACTCAGATGTACAAAGGCTCTTTATCTCATGATGCGATATGTTCTATATTTTCGTTTTGTTACTATTCATGCTTTGTATCCTTCCATATGTTGTTACTCATGCCTTAAATACTAACAATCGGAAGGTCCCTTCTTGTGGACGCTGCGTTCATGCCGCATAAACGGTAAATCTGATCCCTAGGGGCCCCACCAGCAACATATCGGAAGACGCTCCGGTTGTTCCGGAGCTTCGATTTGCCGGTACTACTTTTGTGTACATATTTGGGCACGGTGGAATCCGGCCCGACTTGTGGATATATGTATCTTATTTAGAGGCTCGTAGACGTCCGAAAGAATGTTTTGTAGTCTGAGCCTTTATGGATGTATAATCTTTTGGTAAAATCCTTGACACTCGTTCACGAGTATGTTATTGATGATATGTTGAGTAAGATATGATTGTATCGTCCATATGGCCCACTCGGTACGAATAGAATACATGATAAGAGGTGAATATGATATTATCGGGTAACGATGGGGTCGTGACACGAGCCATCTATAAGTCTTCGATCAAGAGGTAAACCGAACAAAATGAAGCCAATAACGATGAGTTAAGATTAGCTCAGTTCGGATAAAAAGCTTAGGGCCAAGTCCCGATCACTCATTATCGAAGCAAACGTACAAAGCAAATATCATAAATTATATTCGACTCAAAGATCGAAAAAAATAATGGCAAAAGGGAAATATGCATTTCATATATGGCATAGCAAACCGAAGCTTTACACTTACGGTTTTTACATGATCAAAAACAAAAAATAAAAAAGGCTCGTGCGGGCCCTATTTTACTCGAAGTGAGATGAACCCGAGTCCTCAGAAACGGTCTCTTCGGAATCATCTTTGGAGTTATCCTCAAGAGCTTTCTTAGCCTTATCCTCGATCATTCTCGCATCGAGTATGCGAGCCGGGATATCTTCCATACCCCGTTCAACTTGCTCGAGCATAACCCTCCAGGATTTTCACCGCTCGTGTTCAACTAAAAGGGTAGAACGAGCCTTGGCGGCCTCTACATCTTTACAAGCTTCCACCAGAACAGCTTGATCTTTCTTTAGTCTCTCCTCTAGCTCAGACTTCATGTCAATAAGAATGATGTGAACTTCATTGACAGATGCCAGTTCGATATAAAGAGTATTATTGGCTAGAATAGCCTCCTCGATCCGACCGTTAAGCTCATCACTGATCCGGGCACGTGTCTCAGCTTTTTCTTCTAGTACCCTCAACTTTTCCTTCTCGCCGGCTCTCTCAGCCTCGAGCTGCCGAATCTTCTCCTCTCTTTTTTTAGCATCGACCTTGATAGAATCAAGCCCTTCTCTTAGTTGGGTGATAATAGCTTCAAACTCACCAAGTTTGGTGACAAAATCAAAGATTCTCTCGGCTGAGGTTTTTGTTATCCCCGTCCAGAAGCTTGTTCATTTCGATTGCATCGTCGAGCTCAGTCTTTAAACGAAGGTTCTCCTTTTTTGCTGTTTCAAGCTTAGATTGAAGGTTCGGAGGAGCGGTGGCCCGGCTCAGCTCATCCTCTTTTTCTCGCAAGAGAAGTTTAAACTTCTCGGTTTCTCGGCTTTGAGCATCTAGCTGGGCCTTCAAATCATCCACCAAGTGCTGGGCTCGGACAAAGCCTTCACTCACAAGCATGACACTCTAAAAAAGGAAAGTAAATGAAGATAAAAAATCAATGAATGAAAATAAAGAATTATACGACGGATGCTTTAAAGATACATAGGAATATTTACCCAAATACCGGCATGCATGCCCTCATTTATGAGACACTGCCATGGGAGTCCTTCTATTTTCTCCTTGTTCAAATCTGAAACAAGAGGTCTTAGATAACTAGCAACCCCCACAAGGCCATGTAAAAAACTACAGTCCTCGAGGACGGTGACTACGGTCGACCTCGTCCTCCTCGGTTCTACACTCGGGGCCGGGAAAATATCAACAAGTTTTGATCTCAAACCTGACTCAGTAGACCGGCTGCCAACCCTCATTGCTCGAGAAATACGAAGGTGACCAAACCCCGAAGCTTCCCCCGTAGCAGGAGGAGTATCGACAAGCATATCATCGAGGTTCTCCTATCCCGAAGAAGGAGCAAGAGGAGAAATCGAAGCTGTGTCAGCCGTTGTCCTGGCCTCGATCGCAGTAGCTGGTTCGACACTTTGTGGCAGGTCGGTAGCAGTTGTAATCTCGACCTCTTGAGTCGTTTCAACCCTTTGGTCCGTCTCGGTCCCTGAAGTTGGGCCAGTCCTTCTAGGCTTTTTTACCAAAGGTGCTGGCTCGGGTGAGGCGTCACCTGAAATATCAATAAATTTAACGGACCTTAGTGGAATCGGGGCTTGGATATACTCGCTTACTGGAGGAAAAGGAACGTCATACTCCCCACCTGTAATCGGAGTTGAAACCTCGATCGGAGCAGTCTCGAACCCGGTAGTAGCAGCAACGGAGGGTCCTAACTCGACTCCTCGAATCATTATGTCAGGTTCAGTCTCGTCCCTCAGACCCCGAACATCATCCCTCGACCTTTTCTTTTTCTTTTGGCCCTTGGTCGAGGGTTTCCTCTTTTTCTTTTCAGCTATATCAATAAGCCAAGCTGACCCTGCTATGTCAAAATCCTCACCCGGTGTTGTGTGCTCGTCCGTTGGTGCCGGTCGTGGTTCCATAAAACCTTTACCCAAGCCTGGGTATCGGAAGGTTAAATGAAGTAAAGATGAAACAGGAAAAATAGGACAAGGATCAAAGAAAAGGAAAAATTACCGTGGTTTTGCACAACCCACCGGTCACAGGATAAATCTGCCCATGTCTGCTCTTCGTACAAATGTTGACCGATGATTACTTCGATCCATTCGACAAAACTCGAAATAGTGAGTGGAAACCATGCTTGGGCTGTAATATTGGAAAAAAATAAAAAAAAAATAAAAAAAAGAAAAAAAAAAAAGGGGAAGGAGAAATGTTCGAAGGTACGTGGAAAAGACAAATCTAAGAAAGTTACATTTGTCGTTCCACTTTTTAGGAAAAGGCATATAGTCGGTCGATATAATATCTGTGATCTTAACTCGGACAAAACGCTCGAGCCAGCCTCTATCCCTGTCCTCATCAACACTAAAAAGAAATGAATTTTTGCCTCGTTTGGAGACCTTTATCACACAGCCGTGAAAGATTCTCGGGCAATATAACCGAATGAAGTGTGCTAACGTGAATTCTTGGTTGACGTTATTCGCCAAAAGACGAAGACATGCCACGACCCTCTAGATATTCGGGCCAATCTGGGCAAGGCACACATTATATGTTCGGCATATCTCGAGAATAACCGGATCAATCAAAGGGTTGAACTTGAGACTGAACGAATACATATAAACATATAGAAACCTTTCTTTGAAATCGGTGACGGGTTCGTCATCACCAGGAACAAAAATTTTACGGGTCAGTTGTCCCGGCCACACTCAACCCAAAATCGGGGAAGATACTCTTCTGTGATCGACGAGGGGTAACGTCTTACATCGAAACCCCGCTCCAAAGTCTGCACTATTTTTTCAATAGCAAATTTGTGGTTGAAATTAGGCTTCGACGGTATTATGTCTTTGGCCGTCGGTTTAAAAAGTACTGTACCCCCGGGTTTGGAAGCAGGCTCGGTATTCGGGGAAGAAACCGAGGGTATGTTCTGGGAAGCAGAGTCGGTGTTCGTTGACATTTTGATCAAATAAGAAGATATGAAGACCAAGTATGCAGATTCAAAGGATTCAAAATGAAGATTGGAAGGCTTGAGTTGAAGGTATGAAGATTTGAAACCCAGTAGTATGAAGATATGAAGATCTCGAAATGAACAAAATGAAGTTAACAGAAATTCAAGAAGATTTGCTGGAAAAAGAAGAAGATTGTGGGACCCCGAAGGAATTTCCTTAACAACTTCTTCAAAATACGAAGATACCGAAGAAAATAAAGAGAAGAGCAAGAACTAACTGAATGTTGAAAGGTGAAAAATAGAGAAATGACCGCAGCTCGCCTTACATAGGCAAATCTCTGCTACGAGCGCTGAATCCTACCAACCGAGAAATTACACGTGTCCAAAAATTAATGAGACGTGACTTGAAGCGATGTAACCCTAATGCGGTTACCGAGGCTATTCAACCGAAAGGTGACACGTGGCCGAAGTCAAAAGGATGTGACATGAAGGGGCATTTAAGTTCCCGCTTATTTTCGAGAATTGAATAAACTTACTAAGCAAGTCACCGGAGGAAGTTTTCTCCTTTTTTCCACTTCCCGTCAATTTAGTGTAACTTTGATCCGAAAAGTGTGGGGACTGTCTGTATACGGTAAAAATTGGATAGACTTATATTCGAGGAAAATCGGAGTAAAGTCTAGAACCGAGGCGTCACGAATATGATCAACTATGCTTCAACACCGAGGGTATTTCACCGGACACGGTAAATCCGAGCCTAAATAAAGACGCTCTGCATGGGCCCGAAAAATTTGTTATAGAGAAGGCCACGCGTGTCACAACCCAATCGGAGGGCTATGACGGGCACCCGGTGCTAACCCACCCGGGCACCTCTTATCGTACATTCATATTCCCATCTAGGTGAGCCACATGGCCTACTCCTGATTTCTATACATCCACAATACTACTCACACCGGGCAACGACACATTTATATCATCATCAACAATAATGCCCATCTCCATATACACAAGCCGACGAGGCTAACAAAATAATATACAAAATATGAGCCGACAAGGCTATATGACATCTAACCATACACAACTATCTATGAACCTCTAAGAAGAGTATATAACAGCATATAGACAGGATAGGACCCCGCCATGCCTATATGCATGTACACAAAAGAATAATACCAACAACTGTAGCTCCAGATGAAATGGAGCTCCTCTATACAGTCCCTGAACAAATGATCTATGGATCAAGTCTGTCTCCCAGTCCACCTGCGGGCATGACGCAGCGTCCACAAACAAAAGGACGTCAGTTCGAATAATGTACTGAGTATGTAAAGCATAATCAACATCATAGTAGGAGCATAAGAAATAGCATAAGAAGTAGCATAAGAAATAGTATAAGATAGAAGAATCAGGAGGTAATAGAGTCATTTGTACCTCTAGTGGCCATCATCATATTTATTTACTTGTCTCTCATAGGGACCTTCCAGTTCTAATGCTTACTCATATATATATATATATATATATATATATCATACCCAACCATGAAGGTTCGGTGTTTCACATACCCGGTCATGACAAGGCTCGGTGTTATACATACCTGGCCCTACCAAGGCTCAGTGTTATCCGTACCCAACTACAGTGGTGTGCACGCGATAGGTATCATACCCGGCCATATAAGCTCGGTGTTACATAATAGTCATACATACTTAGACACGTACACATAAGAGTCCATAAGTATCGTCAACATCATTACCATCATTGTTTTCATTACATCTATCCTTAGAGGATCAACTATCATATAAGGGAAGCAATAGAATCGTGAAAGTATCGAGGATCATGAGCTTTAGTAACTTTAGAGATAGAGTCATTTGGAGGACATTATAGAACTCATGAAAGGGTATATAGCAAAGTAACAATGCCTAAATGAAAGAAGGGTTAGCCTTACATACCTCTTGGTCTTCTTAACTACTTAACGTTCACCGTCGAAGCTTGAACAATCTACATTTAGAAGGATTCATACCATAGTTAAGCCTTAATGATACTCTTAAAATCAAATTAGAATAATTCATGATCTAAGGAAAATTGGGCAGCATTTCCCCAATTTTGTCAACTTCCACCATATTACAAAACAACTCCCAGCAACCACAATAACATCCACAATATCATAATCAAGTAATCACATTCCATTAAGCCTTCAAAATTCATCCTTATGTTTAACTTATACTAACAACTTCACACCCAACCTTAGCACCTTTTCATACAATGCTTCCTTATCACTATTACTACCTTCCATAACAAGATTATACCCATATCATACTAAGAATCATGACTCAAGTTAGCTTACTACTCAAAAACATCATAAAAGATACATTTAGCTCTCATTTTCTACTTTCTTCTTCTACCCAAGTTTTCAACAACCAAGCATTCATGATAACATGAAATAAGCATGAAAACTAACCTTTTATCTCATGGGAATGGGATTTGGAGCAGCTACCAACTTATGTGAAAACTCTAGCTTCAATACCCAAGAATTCCTTGCCGCCTACTAACCCTAGAAAGACTTCTAACACATGGGTACCTTGATTCTTGCCTCCTGATCTTTGTTTTCTCTTGGGTTGGAGTGGAATATGCTTGGAGAAGGGTTTGGAGCTCTCAAGACTTGTGGAAATATGAAAAATGAAATAAAAGAACAAGGTCCATCTATTTACACACAAAAAAAAATCTGCTCGATGGACTTATACGGACCACTTATACGGTCCGTATAATATTATACGGTCCGTATAAGTGGACTGTATAACACCACCATGGAAAAATCCCTTTCTATAAAGGTCATGTTATACGGACCCTCCTTATACGGACCGTATAACGTTATACGGACCGTATAAGTGGTCGTATAACTCCCAGTTATCCGAAACTTTCTCTGTTGATTCTTTGACTTCCAATCCTCGTGGAACCTTCTTGGCACTTGCATAATACTTCATTAACCATACAATAGGCCCTATAGCAGCCCCTCAAGACATCACCAAATAAATATTAGCTCAATTATAGCAAAAACCTTTCCGAACACGACTTATATTTCACTTCCTTCAACAAACTAAATTTCACATATTCGTATGACTTCAAAATCTTATGGTGTGCACTTTAAGCTATCTAATACTTCCCTTAATCTCATAAGGATTTCATAATCAACTTAAGCTCACATTATTCTATCCACAAGGCAACAAATCCGGAATTTTCGAGGTGTAACATTCTTCCCCCCTTAGGAACATTCGTCCTCGAATGTTAGATTCTTGGGAATTCTATAAAAATTTCGCCAGAGTTTCTCCTATAATATGGCACTGCCATCCTACAACAACAACCCAAAATACATCGCCTCACAGGGCTACAACAATAAAATCAATAACCATGGCCACACACGACCAGGAAAGCATTAAGGAAAGCACTACATACCTGAGGATAATGGCGTCTCTCAGCCGAGTCTCTCCTGGGTGAAAAAAAAATGCGGGTACCGAACTTCATGTCTTCTTCTCGCTTCCTACTCTCTATTATTACTTCTCCATAGAACTTTAACTGAAGCTACCTCTTTGGTTCTGAGCTTCCGTACTTGCCTATCTAGAATGGAAATGGGAACTTCTTCATAAGACAATTGTTTGGTAACTTGGACATCATCTATCGGTACAACTCTATAAGGATCTCTAATGCACTTACGAAGCATCGATACATGGAAAACTGGGTGAACTAACTCCAAGTCAGGAGGTAGATCTAATTCATAAGCCACCTGGCTACCTTACGTATAATCTCATAAGGTCCAATGTACCGGGAACTAAGCTTGCCCCTTTTGCCAAATCTCATAACGCCCTTTATTGGCGACACCTTCAAAAATACCCAATCTTTCACTTGGAACTCTAAGTCCCTTCGACGATTATCCGCATAGGACTTCTGACGACTCTGAGCTGTTAATAATCGATCCTGTATAAGCTTGATTTTCTTTATAGCTTGTTGGACCAAGTCTGGTCCTATCAATTTAGCCTCTCCTATTTCGAACCACCAAATTGGAGAGCAATATTTGCGCCCATATAAAGCCTCGTACGGAGCCATTTGGATGCTAGAATGATAACTATTGTTATAAGCAAATTCAATAAGTGGTAAGTGATCATCCCAACTACCTCCAAAATCCAATACACATGCCCGTAGCATATCCTCAAGAGTCTGAATGGTACGTTCATCTTGTCCATCCGTCTGCGGGTGAAATGCCGTGCTAAGATTCACCTGAGTCCCTAAACCTTCTTGGAAAGATTTCCAAAAATTGACTGTAAACTGAGTCCCTTGATGTGATGGGAATTTTGGCACATCCAATGCTTTTTAACTCTAAATTTTACTTGTTTTCGAGCAAGTTTGTGTTAGTTTGTTGTGTTTTATGTGTTGTGCAGGTATTTCGAAGTTAGAACGCTCGGAAAGCAAAAGAAACGAGAAAAATAAGAAATTTGTTCAGATAAGCATAAGGACGGACAGTCAACATGCTCGACGATCCGTCGAGTTCCCTTGTCGATAAGTTCCTGCGAAGTGACAAATCATCAGATCATCATCAAATCATCGACTTGCACCGTCAACATGATCGACGGTCCGTCAGCAGCTTGGCTGGTGCGAGTCCGCAAAATGAAAAAGCATACTCGCATCGTCGAATCGACAACCGTCGAAGTGTGCAAAGACGACCCGTCGAAGTGCAAGCCGAGCCGTGAATCAGGATCCGGGATTGATTATTCCGAGTTTGACTTGTATAAATACCTATTTAGGCTTTATTTTTCATACATCTGGAGTTTTAGACTTGTAGTAATTAATTTTGAGTTGTTATTGCTTTTAAAGACATTCCAGACAATTACATATCACGACCCAAACCGATGAGCCGTGATAGGTACCTGACCATTACTGGCCAAGCACCCCTATGCTTGCATCTATTTCTCACTGACTGTCCTGGGCCCATGTACAATCTATAACTGTGCTATACTGTCTCTCGAACAATCAACATAAAAGACACCGTACCGGGAACTCTCGGCCAACACATACATATAAACACAAACACTGAGAATAACAGCGCAAGCCGATTTGGCCGCGATACATATATACTGTTCAACAAAATACACGCCGACGAGGCTACATAATATCACGACTACATATCACTGTCTACAGACCTCTATGGAGTACAAACTGTAGAAAGGACAGGATAAGGTCCTGTCGTACCCATATATGTACATAACGAGATGGCATACCAAACGGACTGAAGCTCCGGATCAATGGAGCGTACCGACTGCCGCTGAGGGGGAGGTCCTACTGCTGTGAATCGTCCGATCGCTGCGACCTGCGGGCATGAACGCGGCGTCCGCAAGAAGGGACATCGTCGAGCAATGTACCGAGTATGTAAGGCATGAATAGTAACATAATAAGGGATGTAAAGTATGAATAATAACATAATGGAAATATAGAGCGTATCGTAAGATAAAAGAGTAACCTGTACATATGAGTGCCTCTTAGGGCGGATGCCATGCATGCTAGCTTTCTTTTGAAAAACATTTCTTGTTCATATATATAGAAAATAGAACATATCATATTGCCGAGGCGTCGGCTCCGATCCATTTAACCACATATGTCCCGCGTCCGGGCATCCCGCCTCCGGGATGATATCATGTCATATTATACCAACTGATCAGGTGGTTACGCGTATAAAACGCTCTGGCCCTTTTTCCCATATTCCCCATTTACATATACATATACATATATCATATAAGCAAAAAGAAAGTCATGTATCTATCGGAGTGACGTAAGGTCGGTAACCTCCGATTATATTATGGAATAATCATCGTCGCTTTGTCTCACCTTGAAGGAACAATTATTATAAGGTGAGACTATCAATGAAGAATAACATCAAGAGAAAACATAGAATAGGATCATAAATCTAGTAAGGCATCAATTCATATACTTTGGAATCTTTAAAAATAGTCATCATCCATGAATAAACTTGAGGGATCAAGGAATAGCTCAATATTCTTATATCGTCATTGAAATCATAACTTGGAACCTTTAAACATGAAATCGTTCTCATCATAGAAAAATATTCTCATCTTTGACATCATCGTTGTCATTGTAAAACATATCCATCGTTGTTGTCATAAAAGCTTACGGAGTCATAAACCTCCGTTTTTGGAAAAATACGGACATTTTGGAAAGCATTTACGGGTTATCGAGAAAAGGAATCATGCCTTGGAATCATAGACTTCTAACTTTTGAAAACAACGAAGTTATGGAAGCATTTATGAAATCGTAATATAGGAGTCATGCCTTTGAAAGAAAAGGACGAGCCTTAACATACCTGTTCAACCTCCTATTGGCTATGCTTATGCGTCCGATCTCGTAAGTCTACATTTAAGAGGATTTACACTAACGTTAGCCTCTTCGTCGCACACTTTTACCAAGTTTCAAATTATATTATTCTATATTCATGAAAAATCAAACTTTTCCCCTGTTTATATGCCTAGCCCGAATTCTCAATTCAACAACCAACAACAATCACAATAATACCAACATCAAAAACATCATTTCCCATATCAAAGCACTCCATAGAACAACCCATATGGTGCTTGTCCCATGTTTCCACCAACAAAATTAATTGGACAATGACAAGAGTATAACTAGCAAAAAGGATAAATAAGGCAAACCATATGATGACAGAACCCCGACCTTGAGAAGGTCGTGAAGGGCGGCAGATAATTGCCGAAGACGATGGACATTCGAAAGCTATTGGTGTATTAGGACCTCTACGCTTAATAAGGGGGGAAAACATATTGGACTTGAAAGGAATTATGACGTTCTTAAGCTCGAAGAAATTTATTAGCTCGGAGCCGAGTTCGAAACATATCGGCATATCGGGAAGATATCGAAGAAGCGAACTAATTGATAATAAGTGTACCATGCGGCAGACGTAGGAAGAAAATATGGAAGACACCGTAAGAGAATGCTTCACGCCAATATGAACTATGATATTTTAGACCATGATTTAAATCCCTCGTATCGGGCAAAAACAATTGCGTTGTACCTAAGAATGCAGCGACATGCCCTAAAAGGGTAATGAAAAGAAGCGAGAAAGGTCTTCAAGCTAAATGTACAAAGGGTGTTAGAGAGGATGACGAACCCAAATGACACTTGGGCTGATAATGACAATTGTAATAAAAAGAACAACGATTGGTAGTTTGGAAATTTTTGAATGAATGAAAGAACGCTCGCTATGAATGGAAATAAAAGAATTCACCGGATATTAGAAAACATCTCACGGATTACTAATCATACTAAACATGAAAGAATATGCTATGGAATTATGTGAACCGTCAACATGAAGCTATGCCCAACTACAATTGTAAGAAGGCCACACCGGAAAGCCAACAAGGAATAACGACTGACGAAACGATCGCCAATACAAGGAAATCGAAGACACGTATACTTGTGTTGTAAGAGAGTCATAAGGGAGTAAGAATTTTTGTAGCCCTATGCTTCTGGGTTGTATTGCAAGATTTGAGGGAAGGAGGTTAAAGAAACAGTTGTTGCAGGAAGCTAAAGAAAAGGTTGTGGCAGGAGCCTAAGGATTTAGCTTGAACTCGAATTATGAGTTGCCATAAGTGTAAGCATCGTGAAGGATCGTAAAGGGTGAAGAACCATTATGTATATACGTACTTTGGATCGATGGAAGTGGTCTTGGAAAGGAAGCGGGAGGAATAGTTTAAGGAACATAACCATTATACTCACTAGCGACAAAGTCATATTGGATAAACACTCAAAATGTAAAGGTAAGAGAGATGGTGACAAGGATGTAAGGACTAATGACGCTGACCAATGAACCGCAAGGAGTCAGTACAGTATATATACCCAAGACCAACAGATAGCAAAAAGAGTAGCCCGAGATAGCGCCGAAAGGATAAACGTAAAGAAAGTAGACATACGAAAAGGTAATTGCCCACTAACAAGGAAACAAGGAACGAAAAAAAAATACTTACAGGCCGATGAATAGTTATGGAACGATAAGTCAAGACTACAATAATGGAGACAAAATCATAGCGAAAGCGAGATACTAGTTAAATTCCGATCAAGTACATGAGGGCAAAGAAGTGAAAGAAGTTGATTGAAGGCAATAAAAGAGTTAAGAAAGAATGGGAAGAGACTGACCCAAGTTATAGTCTAAGCAAACGGTAATCGGACCCTAAGGAAAGAATAACGGTTCTAAGGAAACAAAGATGGTGTTGTGGGTTGGCAATACTGCAACATTCGAGGAAGAGTGTTTCTAAGGGGGGAAGGA
Source organism: Lycium ferocissimum (assembly GCF_029784015.1). Taxonomy (NCBI): domain Eukaryota; kingdom Viridiplantae; phylum Streptophyta; class Magnoliopsida; order Solanales; family Solanaceae; genus Lycium; species Lycium ferocissimum. The sequence goes on from NC_081351.1 coordinate 5,127,004, forward strand.
TGTTACACCCCGTAGTTTCTGTACGTTGAAATTCGTTAGGCATTAGCTATTCAAGTGCAGACATCGGAGTTATTGTCGAGAAAATGCAAGATCATAGGTGCTCGTGTTATGATTATAAGAGTCCGAGTTCGCGTAACAGGTTATAGGAGGATTGGAAAACCAGTGAACTAAGGAGATTAAGCTTCCGAGGCTTTGAAAGAAAGTTGGGCAAGGTTTGGTATAAAAATTTTGGTCTAACTGGAAGAAGAATATGTTTTAGTATATTAAGAGTTTTGAAGTGAAACAAAAGTCTAAAGTGAATTTCGGGAAGTCTAGTTTCCAACGCAACAAACCGCTCCTCAATAGGACATCGGGGTAAGGAGATATAGACGTTACAAGTTGGGCTGGCAGACCAGGAAAACGGTCTGCGCAAATGCGCCAGGGAGTGGCGCGAATGCGGAGAAGGCCAAGGGCTAACACAGCGCGAACGCGCCACCACGAGGCGCGAACGTCTTTGAACAAATTTTGAGGCTCGGGTTCAGGATGAAGGTTATATTATAAGAATGTGATAATAACATATATATATATATATATATATATATATATATATATATATATATATATATATATATATATATATATATATATATATATATGACATTTGGAGACCATATGGGGTGAATTGGTACATATGGCACGTAATGAAAAGCCCTCATTCTTCGTAAAGCTAAGTGGGGGCCACACGTCGGAGTTTTATAAAGGAAATATGAAGAGACATATGAGTAGTACATGGAAAGTTGAGCAGGTCTTAAGAAAGACCCATAAGCCAAATATGGGCATAAGCCCTCCAAAAGGACGATTTAAGGAAACATTTTCGGATGATCGACTTGGAGGGGCCAAAACGACATTATAAGTTAGGAATTTGGAAAACCACCAAGAATGCAAGTTGTATATAATTGAAATAGCTTTCCAACCATAGGTCGTGTTCCCTCACACGATATTGGGATCAAGAGTTATGACCTTTTTACTGAATGAAGGCGCAGTCAGAAAAAAATAAGTCAGCGCGAACACGCCCAAAGGGGGCGCGAACGCGCTGAAGGAAAATTAAGTCGGTCCAGGCAGAACCTGGACCGCTATTTAAAGGGGGAGACCCCCTCATTTTCAGCCAAAGACACCCAAAAACATCCCAAATATTCCAGAAATTTCCCAAACCTTCCAACCCTCAACTTTTTAGCCCGAAACCAGGTATAATTCCCAAATCCCGGTCCAGACGGCGTATAGTTGCAACTACAAAATCATGTATTGAGGTGTTGTGGCTTAAGTTCAAGGTAGAGGAGTGAAGATATAGCATTCTTATCGAAAGAAAGGTATGAATCTCTTGCTATTAACACTAATCTTGGTTTATTTAAGGAGAAGGAGTTGTTAAATTGTTGTAAATTAATTTTGTTGGTGGAAACATCGAACAAGCACCATATGGGCTATTCTATGGAGTACTTTGATATGGGAAATGATGTTTTTGATGTTGGTATTGTTGTGATTGTTGTTGGTTGTTGAATTGAGAATTCGAGCTAGGCATATGAACAGGGAAAATGCTGCCCGATTTTCGGCAGAATATAGAATAGTATAATTTGAAACTTGGTACAAGTGTGCGATGAAGAGGCTAACGTTAGCGTAAATCCTCTTAAATGTAGACTTATGAGCTCGGACGCATAAGCGTAGCCAATAAGAGATTGAATAGGTATGTTAAGGCTCGTCCCTTTCTTTCAAAGGCATGACTCCTATATTACGATTTCATAAATGCTTTCATAACTTCGTTGTTTTCAAAAGTTAGAAGTCTATGATTCCAAGGCATGATTCCTTTTCTTGATAACCCATAAATGCTTTCCAAAATGTCCGTATTTTTCCAAAACAGAGGTTTATGACTCCGTAAGCTTTTATGACAACAACGATGGATATGTTTTACAATGACAACGATGATGTCAAAGATGAGAATATTTTTCTATGATTACTATGATGAGAACGATTTCATGTTTAAAGGTTCCAAGTTATGATTTCAATGACGATATAAGAATGTTGAGCTATTTCTTGATCCCTCAAGTTTATTCATGGATGATGACTATTTTTAAAGATTTCAAAGTATTTGAATTGATGCCTTATGAGATTTATGATCCTATTCTATGTTTTCTCTTGATGTTATTCTTCATTGATAGTCTCACCTTATAATAATTGTTCCTTCAAGGTGAGACAAAGCGACGATGACTATTCCATAATATAATCGAGAGGGACCTTACGTCACTCCGATAGATACATGACTTTCTTTGGGCTCTCATGCATGCTGCTTATATGATATATGTATATGTATATGATATATTTATACGTAAATGGGGAATATGGAAAAAAGGGCCAGAGCGTTTTATACGCGTAACCACCTGATCAGTTGGTATAATATGACATGATATCATCCCGGACGCGGGACATATGTGGTTAAATGGATCGGAGACGACGCCTCGGCAATATGATATGTTCTATTTTCTATATATATGAACAAGAAATGTTTTTCAAAAGAAAGCTAGCATGCATGGCATCCGCCCTAAGAGGCACTCATATGTACAGGTTACTCTTTTATTTTACGATACGCTCTATATTTCTATTCTGTTATTATTCATACTTTACATCCCTTATTATGTTACTATTCATGCCTTACATACTTGGTACATTGCTCGTACTGACGTCCCTTCTTGTGGACGCTCGCTTTCATGCCCGCGGTGGGAGCCAGGGCGGACGATTCCCGCGATAGGACCTCCCCCTCGGCCCGCGGGGTACGCTCCATTGATGCGGAGCTTCGATCCCGTTTAGTATGCCATCTCGTTATGTACATATATAGGGTACGACGGGACCTTATCATCCTTTCTACGGTTGTACTCCATAGAGGTCTGAGACAAAGGATATGTAGTCGTGATATTATGTAGCCTCGTCGGCGTGTATTTTGTTGAACGAGTATATGTATCGCGGCCAAATCGGCTTGCGGCTGTTATTCTCGGTGTTTATGTTTATATATGTATGTGTTGGGCGAGAGTTCCGGTACGAGTGTCTTTTATGTTGATTGTTCGAGAGACGGTATATTCAACTATAGATTGTACATGGGCCCAATCGATTATTAGATGTAAGCATAGGGGTGCTTGGCCAGTAATGGTCAACTACCTGTCACGGCTCATCAGTTTGGGTCGTGACATTACATTCATTACTTTCATGTTTGATTCGTAAGTTCAATACAAAAATTCAATTATGCAATTTTCAATCTTTTATTGTTCTCTTATTGCCATGAGTAGCTAAACACCTTTACTAAGGTTGTGAACCCAAGGATGGGTGTGTTGTGATTAGGGATCGTGAAAGATATACGCATATTGGATTGTTAGGGTTTATTTGTTCTTCGTTTTCATTTGGGAAAATAGCTAGGGTTAGGTAAGAACAAATAACAAGAACTCAGGGCTTTAAACCTTATTTAATAAATTCACTTAGGAATAAGAGGAATTTACTTGGCATAATTAACCGTTCTTCATGCATAGTTTCTTATCTTTGGAAAAAACATAGAAAGAAATAATTTTTTCTTATTGGGAAACAGTTCAGATTCACATACAGGTTAAGTGCAGTCCATTAGAAGTATATCAAGATCAATACCTATGATTATACACTTTATCTGACGGGGACACAATCTTGGTTCTTTTGACCCATATATTTACAACTTTAAATTTTTAGTCACTTTAAATTAGTCCACAAACCAAAACAACTATAAAACCCTTTTTTCTGGAATACACCAGGACCACAAGATTAGTATAATACTTGTTTAGTAAACTTTTCACACCATACTCTGTAGGATTCGATCCTAACCTCGTTGGGTTACTATATTTGACAACGTCCGCATTATAGCATTAATAGGTGTAATTTGAGCATATCAAATTTTGGCGTCGTTGCCGAGGAATACGATTTTGAAATTATTAAATAGTGTTTACTCTTCTTAAAGTCTTTGTCATATTCCAACACACCTTGTTTGCTACCTTATAAACCAGGTGATCATGGCCAACAACGAACTTCGAATCGAGAATGTTTTTTTGATGAACCGAACGGATGAAGACTTTGCATCTGCAATCATTCATCCGAGGGTGAAATGCTACTACTACTATCATGTTTGACAATTCACTCTATCATATGCTTAAACAAGAGGGATACTTTCGGAATGCAGTCGATGATGACCCTCACTAACACATAACAAACTTTTTGGATGTGTGCTTCTTATATATCCGGTGTGACTCGAAGAAGTTAAGCTTCGGTCGAAACTCTTCAAATATTCGTTAGCTGGAGAAGCGAGAAAATGGTTCACAAAGCTACCCGAAAACTCTATTGCTACATAGGAAGAGATGGTCAGAGTGTTTCTCAGGAAGTGGTATCCTTCGAGTAAAAGAGCTGAAATTTGTGATCAGATTTATGAGTTCAAAGAACGTAATGGGGAACAACTTTTTAAAGCTTGGGAGAGGTACAAAGAATATTTGGATAGGAGTCCAAACCATGGTTTCCCAGATCAGATTTTGAAGGAGAGGTTCTATAGAGGGTTGGATCCTATGACCCAAGTGATAGCCATAATACGCAATGGGTGTTTCATGAATAAGTCCTATGCTACTATTACTGATATACTTGATCGATTGACTACACATAGCCAAGCATGACATTCAAGAAATTATGATGGGCTATCACTTGGAACACCGTTGATTCAAAATATTGTGAAAGATAGCCAGGAAACAGAGCAGACGTTGGCACAGTTGGCCACTAGTCTCTCTTTACTGACAAAGAGGCTTGATGAGAGAGAAACAAAGAAGGTGAACATTTGTGAAGATATCTCAGGCATGCCGCTTGGAATGTACCAAGTCCCAGAGGGTCCATATCAAGAGGCCCCCCCTCCGCCAATTGAGAATGTTCAATATGCATATTACATAGCGAAGGGGATATTCCCAAACCAATTCGAGGAGATCCGGATACTGACCAAGGGCAGGGGTCATACAAACAAGGGAACTACAACAACAACTATGGGAACTACAATAACAACTATGGTGGAGAAAACCAAGGGAGATACAACAACAACAACGGTAATTTTGGGAACAGAAGTTCCAACCCTTATATTCCACCAAAAGGGCAATCTAATGATCAAGGTAGTTCGAGGTTGGAGTCAATGCTTGAGAAAGTTTTGGCTAGTCAGATAAACACTGAAAGGACATTATTTGGGCTAGCAGAGACGGGGGTCTCTCATTCAGCAGCTATTCAGAATCTTGAACAGCAGATGCGTGATCTTTCTAGAGAACATCATCCTGCTAGAAAAGGAGGACTTCCTAGTGATACTATTCCAAACCCGAAGAATGGTGAGGGAGTGGAACGTACTTTTGCTATTAGCATGAGGAGTGGTAAAATACTTCAAGGTGCTGACAAGAAGGTGGTTGATCTAGATCCTATTATTGAGGAAGAAGAGGTGCATTCTAACGTGCCTATTATTGATGAGGAAGTCCGTAGTGAAGAAAAAGTTACTGATATTCCAGAAGTTGCTGCTGATACAGGGAAACACACGATAAAAGAGGCTCTTCGCCCTTTGACTCAGATGTACAAAGCAAAGCCTCCCTTTCCTCAGAGGTTGGCAAACAAGAATGATGATGCTAAGTGTCAGAAGTTCTATGATCGGTTGAGATTAACGATGAATTTTTCATTCTTGAATCTTACAAAGAGATGCCGGATTTACTAAGTTTGTGAAAGACACGCTTACGAAGAAAAGGTCTGTTCAACATGAGACAGTGAATTTAACTCATCGTGCGAGTTCAATTATTACTTCCACCACAGTTCAAAATAAGGGAGATCCAGAGGCGTTTACCATTCCATACAATATTGGGCTTCATCCATTCGCCCGTGCTCTGTGTGATAATGGGGTGAGTATCAACTTGATGCCCCTTGCTATTTTCAAACAATTTTGATTGGGGACTCCTAGACCGACTTCTATGCGATTACAAATGGCAGACAGATCTATCAAGAAGCTAGTTGGGGTTATAGATGATTTGTTGGTACAAGTGGTAACTTCATGTTGCCTGCTGATTTCGTGATTCTGGATTGTGCGGTGGATAGATATATTCCCGTTATCTTGGAAAGACCATTTCTTGCTACGGAAAGAGCGCTTATGGACTCTGAAAAATATGAAATTAAGTTTTGAGTGAAATTAAGTAACTTTCCAAGCAAGCAAGGGGATGAAGTTTCCAAGCGCTTATGAGAGTATCTCGGTTATTGATTCGTTTGATGGGATTGATGATGCTGTCGAACATAAAATGGAAAAAAAAAGTCTGGGAGAAGCCCTCGCTACAGTTCCGATAAACTTTGGTGCTTGTGATATGGAGGGCTACGTGGAAACTATAAACGCGCTTGAGGGTCTAGGTTCCTACACTTACCACCCAAGAAAGCTTGATCTAGATCTTGCAAATAGAACGATTCCACCAGCTAAGCCTTCTATTGTTGAGCCTCCAAAGCTTGAGCTTAAGCAGCTCCCGACACACTTGAGGTATGAGTTCCTTGGTCCGAACAAGACATTGTCAGTGATCATTTTAGCATTATTGACTGAGGAACAGATTGAGTGTTTAATGGAGATTTTGCGCGAGTACAGACGTGCTATTGGTTGGACCATAGCAAACATTCAGGGTATTCTTGCATGAAATTCAACTAGAGGAGGACAGCAGGCCGAGTGTTGAGCATCGGCGGAGATTGAACGAGAACATGCGCGAGGTCGTGAAATCATCGAGTGGTTAGATTTTGAGTGTATCCGATTGCGAGAAGTGGGTAAGTCTTGTTCAATGTGTACCAAAGAAAAGAGGTATCACTGTGGTGCCTAATGTAAAGAATGAGCTGATTCCCACTCGTATAGTTACTGGATGGCGTGTTTTCTTGGACTATAGGAAGCTGAATACTGCCACTTGTAAAGACCATTTTCCCATGCCTTTCAATGATCAGATGCTGGATAGGCTGGCTGGGAGGTCTTACTATTGCTTTCTAGATGGATACTCGGGCTATAATCAGATTAATATTGCCTTAGAAGATCAAGAGAAGACGACTTTTACTTGTCCCTATGGGACGTTTGCATCCGGCAGCCCCTGCACAGGCTATGCAACGCTTTTCGACGTGATGTCGATCTTTCGACATAATGGTAGAGGATTTCTTAGAGGTATTTATGGATGATTTCTCGGTTGTTAGTGATTTGTTTGATGATTGTCTTGACCATCTGGGTGAAGTGCTGAAAAAATATAAGGAAACAAATCTCGTGCTAAATTAGGACAAGTGTCACTTTATAGTGAAGGAAGGGATCGTCCTAAGTCACAATATCTCTGAAAAGGGAATTAAGGTAGATCAAGCGAAGATAGATGTGATTGCAAAACTCCCTCCACCGATCTCAGTAAAAGGTATCCGAAGTTTCTTAGGACATACTGGGTTCTACAGGTGCTTCATCAAGGATTTCTCCAAGATTGCTAACTTTATGTGCAAGCTTCTTGAAAAAGAGGTTAAGTTTGTGTTTGATGACAAGAGCCGAAATGCGTTTGATGAATTAAAGGAGCGGCTCACTACTACTTCTGTTATTGTTACTCTTGATTGGTCCTTGCCCTTTGAGTTGATGTGTGATGCTAGTGGTTTCGCGATAGGTGTTGTGCTTGGCCAGAGGAACAATAAAATTATGCACCCAATCTACTATGCTAGTAGGACACTTAATGTGGCACAGATGAACTACACGGTGACTGAGCAAGAGCTGCTTACAATAGTATATGCATTTGAGAAGTTTCGGTCCTATTTCTTCAGTCCAAGGTTGTGATTGTCACACCCTAATTTTAATGGGCAGACCCTTTGCGCGAACCACCGACTCTCGTAATACACGTCCCGCAAAACGTGACAAAATACGGAAAGAAAATTTTCAAAAAAAAAAAAAACATCATACTTTTCGTCTTTTCAAATCAAATAAAAATCACCCCGTAGTCATAACGAATCCGTAACATAATGCGTCTTGATATATCGGCTTACATAGCCGAATTACAAAACAAATCTCTGACATAATGCATAATAATACATCGGCTTACGTGCAACTCACAAAACCGACATATCACACACACGACACCGTTCGGCAGTCTCTAACTTAACTCCGGATTACCATACAAAAGCATTCTGACATCGGCAGCACTCCGGAGGAAATGGAGCTCGCCCATCCAGACGGAACATCTTCTGCTAACATCACCTACTCATCTGTGGGTACCTGCGCGGCATGAAACGCAGCCCCCGAAGAAAAGGGGGTCAGTACGGAATATGTACTGAGTATGCAAAGCAGAAAATTACGAGCGAATCATAACCGAAGTCGTGGGTACGTAGTGAGCATAATAATCGAATACCGAAATACTTACATCGACATACAAATCATACATAAGGGGTTCAGGCGAGTAGGATAATCGAATGTCAAAATGATTCTCTGCTTTCTTTTGAAAAACATTTTTGTCTCGTATATACGGAAAATCAAACATATCATATGTTTAACCGAATGCCGAACGTACGGCCCGATCCATAAATAGTATAATAATGCGAGGAACGTACGGCCCGATCCATATATAACATAATAATCATAAACATACCGTCATATTATCACATATCATATCGCATATCATATTGTATCATCAGATCATCACATATCATATCATCAAATCATCACATATCATATCACATACCATATACGGTCCATAATGGGACCGGCGGACGTAACGTGGTCGCCACTCCATCCGGACGCCACAACACATCATACTTCGGAAGTTTTATATCTCGAACATCTCCGAAACCCGACATACCGCGGCCGGAACCCGCCGGGTCAATGTTATCGCGACCCCGGTCCCCGCGGGCAATATCACATATCACATACCGCGGCCAAGAACCCGGCGGTAATATCACATCATACTTCAAAATCACATCATACTTCTAATCACATCATACTTCGGACAGTGCGCACGAAAATAACCCGCCTTCGGATCCGGTGAAGGATGTCACAACAAATCGCACGAGTACAATCGTAAGTAGCCATATGCATACAAATCATTATTACAAACTCAACAATATGAAGCGAACTATTATTTCAAAACCAAGACAATAGTCAATTCCAAATATCACTCGGGAACATATCAAACCAAACTTCGAAACCATAGTCACGTATCAAAATCATAAGTATACGAATCGTTATTTCGTTCACTATATAGTCATACTCGGGGTCGGAAGAATAGTCATATTGAATTCTTTCAAAAATAGGTCATTAGAACCAAACGTAGAAAGTCACGGGACCCACGGACGAGCGTCAACCCAATCCGGGCCCGCCTATGAAAATTAAGGTCATTACTCGTCATGAAATCATTGGCGAAGATATCAAAGCGATCCGAGCCCTTTCTTGAAAGTTACGGCGTTCGTAGTTTCGGATCGTTTAGGAACAAAAAATTTTTTGAAAACAAACTTTATGCAACTTTAGTAATTTAGTCATACAAAAGACATAAGGACCATAATCCAACTACAATAAAAATAGTGTAAGCGGACCGACATTTGAAAGTCGGGACAAAAGTTATATCAAACATCTTTCGGACGTCACCTGAAAACATATCAAACGTCATAAATATATCAAAGGACCATAGTTATACGCCAAACCAATCCGAGTCCGCCTCGGAAAGTTGAACGTTACTCACTTTTAGGACTTTCTATGAACAAATCAAAGCCATCCGGTTCTTTTTACGAAAGTTACGGCATTTTCAAACATAAAATCCTTTCGGGACAACCGTATACATAGCATTTCAAATCCAATCGTATCAAAGACATACGGTCCATAACTTGACCACATTAAGGATGCCAACATCAAGAAGCAAATACGAATCATAAACATGTTCGGATTTTAAGAATGGAATTACCCCCAAGCTCATAACATATCATAGCTTAGCCATATCTAAGACATGCCAAAGAAGGAAAGGTAAGCTTTACATACCTCGGTCGCTCCCTAAGCTAACCCAACTCAAGTCTCGGCTCTCCAAGGTCTACATAATGTCAATAGATATCGAACATTAGTTGAAGACATTTAGGAATTCAATTCCAAACGAACATCAAATTCTACGTAAATTTTGGCAGATTTCCCCCGAATACACCAACCCCGAGATTTCAACTCGGCCCAAATTCATCAACAACAACACCAACAACCAAACTAGCAACATTAATATTCAATTCCAACGCATTCTAATATTGATGACTCCATTCTACATGATTCGACGATATTCATGTATATTCAATTCAACTTCATATATTCACATTAATATCAACGATCACAAGTTCACGTACTAATCCAAACCATTTAAACAAGATTCAAGAATGCTTCCAACAATCTACAAAATAGCCAAATCAGCCCATTCACTACATAATGAAACCCGAAACTTCCAAATGCCGCAAAAACAACAACAATACATTTCTTTCTTCCAAATTCATCCACCATTCAAATAATCCACACGTTCCCAACATTATTTCCATAATTATAGAAACTACATTAAAATTCCATAAGCTTCGAAAAATAGCCCATGACAATTACAACCTCAACTTGAGCCATTAAACTCTCATTAGCATCATAGAATCCACAACACACAACAACCAAAATACGAAATAAAATTAGTTCATTCTTTGACACACAAAACAGTCCATTTTCTAAATTTCCCTTCAACATACATCATTCCATGAGTTCCATTCATTTTCTACACATTATAACAACACACAAACATGCTAAATTCAATTGATTAACCACTCCTTCTACACAACACATATCACACGGCCACACACATACACACACGCTACACTTAAATTTCCATATTTTCATGAATTCACTCATTTCCACTCTCCACATACACACACATCATTCATAGCATATGAAAAACAAGATGAATCCTTACCAGCCTCTCATCTTCACAACTTGGCTAGGTTTGTTCTTGCAAGAATAAAGACTTTACTTGCTCCAACAACTACTCCATGTTGATAAGGACCCTCCAATGAGTTGAAACACATGAAGAAAATAATTTTCCATGATCAAAATTGAGAATTTTTGGTTTTTCTCCATCTTTTTTTTTTTTCTCTTGATGTTTCTTGAAATCCAAAGGATGACTTATGTCTTATTACTCACCACACCTATATATATATATATATATATATATATATATATATATATATATATATATATATATATATATATATATATGTGTGTGTGTGTGTGTGTGTGTGTGTGTGTGTGTGTGTACATGACCATGCACATGCCCATTAAATTTTTCTAGAGATTTCAAGAGATGAAAATAATGAAAATGACTTAAGCTTTCATCTTTGTGTCCATATAGAATTTTCACATGTGGCCCTATGGCCCACACACACACATGGCCACATATGGCCATTTTCATGAAATACTAGTTTCCAAAATTTCATTTTTGGTCCCAAATTCTCATAAATTGTCTAACTTTTCATAATTCACTTTTGACCCCAAATTTTCCTTATTCTAATTTTACCCTTAACACTCCATGCCAATGAAAAGATGCATATGCAACTCATGCACTTTTAACAAAATCGAAAAAATTTACAACCTTGTCCTTAACTTATCGCAACCGTAGAATATTCTAACGTACCATGCAGGGTATAACATGTACACCGACCTACGCTGCATCGAGGTATTTGATGGAAAATAAGGAAGCCGCGACTCATTACGTTGGGTCTTTTTTGTTACAAGAGTTTGATTTCGAGGTAAAGATCGAAAGGATCCGAAAATCAAGTCCACACGATCATCTCCTAGGCTTGAGAAAATCGGGGTGCCGGCCAGTTAAGAACTTGACATTAGATGCATTTCCGGATGAGCAAGTCCTGGCGGTGTCTATGCAGGTGGAACCTTGGTTTGCCGATTTTGCTAACTACTTGGTGACTGGTAGCATTCCCGACGAGATCAAATCGTATTAGAAAAAGAAGTTTTTGCGAGATGTTCATCAGTACTATTGGGATGAACCATACTTATTCAGAACTTGCGCCGATAACATTATTCGGCGTTGTGTCCCAAGAGTGAGGTATTAGAGATTTTGAAGGCTTGCCATGGCTCTCCAACGTCATATAGTGGTACGAGAACTGCCGCAGCGGTTCTCGAATGTGGTTATTATTGGCCTACTCTCTTTCATGATGCTAATCTGATGGTGCGTTCTTATGATCAGTGCCAAAGGCATGGGAATATTGGTAGGAGACAAGAGATGCCTCTGAACTTTGTAATAGAGGTTGAAGTGTTTGATATTTGGGGAATTGATTTTATGGGTCGCTTTATAAGCTCTTGTGGCATGAAATATATCTTGATGGCTGTCGATTATGTTTCTAAATGGGTAGAAGCAGTGGATTTACCTAATAACGAAGCCAAGAGTGTCATGGGGTTCTTGGAAAAGAACATATTTACTCGTTTTAGTACTCCAAGGGTGATAATCACTGATGGTGGCTCTCACTTTTGCAATAGAGCCTTTGAGGGATTAACGGAGAAATATGGAGTCAAGCATAGGGTTGCAACCCCTTATCATCCTCAGACAAGTGGGCAAGTTGAAGTCTCTAATCGGGAGATAAAGAGTATTTTAGCCAAAACAGTAAATGCAAATAGAACTGATTGGGCTCGCATGCTCTATAATGCTCTATGGGCTTACCGGACTGCCTTCAAGACTCTGATTAGGACTTCGCCTTTTAAGCTAGTTTTCGGGAAAGCATGCCACCTACCAGTTGAACTTGAACATAAAGCCATGTCGGCCTTGAATAAATTGAACATGAATTGGGAAGAAGCGACCGAACTCAGGTTGTTTCAACTCAATGAGATGGATGAGTTCCGCTATCAGGCCTATGAAAGTGCAGCATCATTCAAAGAGAAGATGAAGTAGTACCATGATAAGAAGATCCTGAAACGGAAATTCTACAAGGGTGATCTCATCCTGCTGTTTAATTCTAGATTAAACTACTATCGGGCAAATTAAAATCGCAATGGTCAGGTCCCTTTGAAGTGGTAAGTGTTTCACCCATGGGGCTATTGAATTAAAGTCTGAAGATGGAACTTGGACATTTAAGATGAACGGGCAGAGGGTCCTGCACTACCATGATATAGTTGCGGGAGATAGAATTATTGACCGATATCGGTTGAAGCACCTTGGGACGAATGCTGACTCGGCGAGTCCCGACCAAGAGTAAATTGGTAACACCGTCGTGTTGTGACATTAAATCAAGCGCTTCTTGGGAGGCAACCCAAGTTTAAAATTCTGTAATTTTGTTTTTGTAGGTTTTAGTTTTTTAATTATTATTATTTTTATTATTTAACGGGTGTTGAGTGCACAGGAACTGAAACTCGAAAAACCAGCAAAATTACTCCAGAGTATAAAGACGTGCCATCGACATGTCGACGGGCCGTCAATGTACAAGGACGGTATGCAGAGCTAGACTTCTAAGAGTTAACAACTGCTACTCTACAGGTAAGTAACTCGACGAGCATGTCGATGGATCGTCGACATGTTCGACGACACCGTCGAAATGCTCGCCAATAGGTAAGTACCAGTTATGTTTTTGGGTCGTATTTACGCTTTGACGAGTCGACGAGCATGTCGACAACTCGTCCAAAAATTCGAAAATAAAAATTTAGGCTAAACAGTCGCGTTTTTAAAGAGACATAACGGGCAGAGTAATTAATTTTCCCACGCAACAATCGCATAATACTCCCACTCAACCTCTTCAAATCCATAACTGCCTCCAACCTCTTCAACTGCTACTCCCCATTAATTCCTCCCACAACCCTTCACTCTCACCACCACTGAAAACCATAACCCTCTGTCCTAGGGTTACGAATTGGCTAATTTTTTTTTCTCAAAATCTTTACTCAAGTTTTCTTCAAAGTTTCTTTCTATATCAGGTATGTGCATGAATTTCGGCCTTTTCTTGGTTTTAATGTTGGTATTTGTTTAAAAATTGCTAAAGAAGATGCCTAGGGTTCCTAAAGTAATTGAAAAATTGGATTTTGGGACCTATGCTGTAGTTGATGGTATTGAAATAAGTTGGGTGTGTTTTTAACTGGGATACATGGGTGATACCTGTGATGTAAATGCTGAGGGTAGAAATTATGACTTAGGGTTTGTACTTGTTGAATGAAATCCATGCTTAAATTTGTAAAATTATGAAATTATTGATTGGGGGAGGGGAATTTTGTATGATTGTTATTAGGGGAACTCGTGGGGACGAGAATATCGTGCCCCCATTGAGTCGGTGGGCATTTTGATCAACTTTTTGGTTCATTATGCCCGCCAATGGTCCGAAAAAAAAGAGGAATTCTGTTGAAACATGATGCTTGAGGAGTGAAGTCTGAGTAACTCTAACGGATTAGAGGGTATTTTGATTAAAAATCTAGGTTTGATTTCGTTATACCCACCAAAAGAAACCCGGATAATTGCCAAAAGTCAAAAAAAAAAAAAGGGTGAAGTCTGAGTAACCAGAAGCCCCAAAACCCCAAATGTACAAAATAGATGAAAAGTTGGTTCTCTGATTAATTGGAGTTGAAAACGCAAAACCGAGAGAATGTTTGATGTATGTATACTGATAAATTGCTGCTGCCAGGGCCGTGAACATGTCGATGGCACAGTCTACAGATCGACGGACCGTCTTTTCATAAAGATGGTCCCGTCGAGCTAATCGACAGTCCGTCGACAGGTTCGACGTCCGTCAAAGCACATCGACGGTCTGCAGACAGCCAACGTCAGAGAACTGAACTGAGAGCTTTTTTTTCTCACTGTGTTTGATTTCACTCGTACGGATTGACTAGATTGTGGTTTTTTATGATTACAGGTATGGTGCTACCCAACTTAACAGCCACGAGGGGGTGGCTCGAAATAACAAAGAACAACGGGTCGAAGGAGGCCCCGATTAGCTAACCCAGCACTTAGAGACGAGGATGATGAGCCCCGAGGTTATGCCGTGAGGAGAATAGGGTTGTTGCTCCCCTTTGGAGCAGGGTCAGGTCACATGAGGCTCACTCGCACCTCCTAATTCCTCCCGGTCGACGGAGGAATCATCTACATATCCCGAGTTCGGTGATGAATCAGGGGAGGGATCGCAGGGCTGGCATCTAGAGATACCTCATATTTGCGTGAACATGATCTACCGAGGATGTTGCTCGGTCCTCCTCAACACCTTTTTCTAGATCCCGGACTCGTCGGCGCGGCACGGCATGGTGATGAGCATGCGATGCGTGCGATCGAGGCGGCTAGGGCTC
Organism: Lycium ferocissimum; assembly: GCF_029784015.1. Classification (NCBI taxonomy): domain Eukaryota; kingdom Viridiplantae; phylum Streptophyta; class Magnoliopsida; order Solanales; family Solanaceae; genus Lycium; species Lycium ferocissimum. The sequence goes on from NC_081351.1 coordinate 5,142,347, forward strand.
GGGAACTTAGAAATGCAAGGAGCTTGAGGATCGTTTCTTTTTGTGAGGGTGCCGACATTTTGTATGAGTATGGCATTAAATTGAAAGGTGACGACACCTAGCATGAGAACCGTACCATAAATGAAGAGCGGCGGATCAGTTTTGAGGGGCTGGAGATCTTACCCAGGGCCAGGGAGCTCATTCCCTATTATCAGCTAGAGTTTATGTAAGAGCTTCCTGGGGATTATTGCCCGATCTTAGTACGTGAGATATATGCCGCATATGGGGCCTTGATTAAGAAAGTCAGAAAGAGGTGCAAGCAATTGCGAGAGTTAGAGCCGCTTAGAGAGGTTGAGATCAGAAAGGTGAGTGTTGATATATCTGCCCAGGCCATCAACAGAGTACACTTCGGCGATAATTACACCGCCTCGAGGTAGACAATTAAGTTGAAAGACAAGTTGCTGAGACGCAAAGAGCAGTCCGTCAGGGACTCGGTAGCCATAGTGATTGGTCGTCCGAGCATAAGGGCCGAGTGTACTAACTTGGCCAAGAGGATAGTGAAGAGATGGTTGACATTGGAGGGCAAGTTTTGGTGAAGCGTGGCGCAGTTGCGGCTTCTCCCCACTCAGGTCGATAATGCTCTTGCGGCCGACAAGCAAATTTTTGTGGCCGCGTTGATGTCCAGATACCCAATTGATTTTGTGGCATTGGCTAGTACTGAGATACAGTTGAGGGCTTCCCATCCCAACACTTCCCTGATATTTTCATGCCTGATTACAGAGCTTGTTCGGAGGTCACAGGTGCGGTTTATAGATGATATCGACCACCGGATTACATCTTCGTCGGTTTATTCGGTAAAAAAGAGCAAGAAAGAGGTCGTTGATGAGATTCAAGGGGAAGTAGATGGGTTACCAGTGGCACTTGGAGGGGTACCCCTACCGCAGGAGCTTGTTCATCCAGGAATCGCGGGTGACTCTCACACGGGGAGTTGCACGGCTCATCGCCCTAATGCCGAGGCTGGCCCGGTGCTGGATTCCGAGATTCCGGCCCGATATTGGTGATGATTCCGTTGAGACTCAGACTGCTATTCCTGAGCCACAGACTTCAGCTCCACAACCTCCGAGTCCACCCCCCCACAACAGCGAGCCCAAATGGGACGTACCGTAGGATACGCCAAGGTTGATCCATATGCCTTCTCAACGGACAACTTTAGGAAATTTACAAAGCAATGTGACTCACATGGACAAGCGTCAAAGATCATAGTGGCCCCGGCTACCGATGATTATGAGATCGAGAGTAGACGAGGCATTAGATCTGCGAGACGACACCGTCCCTCGGTGGATGGATTTGAGATAAGATTGACTGCATTGGAGATGGCTCGCCCGACCACTTCCACTGATGCTTTGAGGGTAGAGTTAGAGCAGCTTAAGGCTGATGTTTCATTGTTGAAGGCCCGTGATCCGAGCCTAGTAGCAGCACCACCGTCTATTGCGGAGGAGATTGAGGAGGAGCTTCCAGTGGTGCAGTTATTTGCGCCTACCGCAGCGGGTGGTCGGGGAAAGAGAAAGAGAGTAGCCCGTGATGAGAAGGAGGTGCGAGAGATCACTCGCCCTAGGGGCCCGAGTATTGAGAAGCGTGCGAGGCGAGTCCATTCGGGAGATCGCTCATGGAAAATGTCCAGTTTGGGACTAGGGGAGCCACCTCGAGCAGTGCTCCCATTGGTGAGACGTTTTCACTACCCCTTCCTACTCCAGTACTGGTGCTTACAGGCACCACTACTGAGGCTGTTGCTAACGCTAGTACAGAGACTATTGTTGGTGCGGTTACACCACTTGATGCCTCGTAGACCGATGAGTCGCGAGATGAGCAGCGCGCCTAGTGTGCCACAGGTGTTCCTACTCCCTGGTTTTACTTTTACTGCATTGGGGACATTGCAGAATTTTTCAGTTGGGGATGGGAGTATTTGATTTGGATATATGTGTTTAGGACCCCCTCGGATTTTCTTTGCCATGGTTCTTTTCCTGAGGAGTTTATTTCTTGTTTAACCTGGAATGTTTAGGTAATGTTTAGATAAAGTAGAGTATTGTTGACTTATGTGATGGTGGTTTGATTAACTTAGGGCTGTCTTGTTTTGATAAAATACTCCCCTCCGAAACTTTTTGAAAAAATGGACTTGGTTGTTAAATTAACATACATGCTTCTTTGTGTGACATTTAGATTATTGAGATACCTTGTATGCGAAATTATAGCGGGGAGACTAGTGTGTTGACAATTTTGATGCCATGTGTTGTGAGGTTTTATAGATATATTCTCCAGTTGTGTATGTAATCTAGAACTTGCCTGGTTAGTCGTCCATGCATTCTGAAGATAAGTGAAGCTATGAAATGATCTTAGGCCTTGTTTGTGTTAGGAACCCCTGTTTAGCCTAAAGATAAGCATACCCATAGATTAATATCCTTTGTTAGCCATTTTGAGCCTGAAAACCTATTCTTTGACTAGCCGTAACAAGCCGATACCCGTTCTAAATATCCATCTCTTGGCACCCGGTCCCTCCTTGGCACTAAAATATAAGATTGAGGCTAAAAGCCTAAGTTGGGGGTGATAGGTGGACTAAGGGGATCATGAGGCATAAGTCTAAAGTGGGGTTGAAGCAAAGTGCCTAGTTAAAAAACAGCGGTGTGGTAAGTGTAGAAAAAAAAAAGAAAAAAAAAAGAGAAAAACAGCAAACAAAGAAAAACATAGAGAAGTAGAATCACAATAAAACCACACCAAGGCAACAAAAAAGAAAGAAGGGAAGAAAACAAAAGGCAAAAAGGGTAAAAGAGAAGAATAAGATGTAGTATTCAAGGAGGGTGAGTCACAATTATCCAAATATCTATCCTACCTGTCCCCAAGCCTACATTACAATCTTGAAAAAGCCTAGTGTGATCACGAGAAACTGTCCAAAGTTGAGGGCAACCGAAAATGAGGGACAAGCTTGGTATTTGCATGTATAGCTAGAGAATTTCTTTGTGAGTGTTTCTCTTCTCATTTGTCTTGTCCCATTACGTGTACGTATATGTTGGGACATTCTTTGGTCTTTGTGAGGGCATTAGAATTTGTTAAGTATTTGGTTTCCCATGAGTCTTGATTAGTGTGCGCTATGGTTTCTTTGATAACTAGATGTCATAAATCGAAGCCTCATTGTTAGTTACAACGAGTCCTTGATTGGTTTTGTCTTTATTGGGGAGAGTCATTATGATACACATGATATGTCGGAAGTTAATTGCCACAACCACCGTGAACTGACTTTACTTTGTGATATCGAGACATTTGTAGATTGAGTCTGTTAGTTGACTTGCTTGAGGACAAACAAAGACTTTAAGTTGGGGGTGTTGATGTGTCGGGAATTTTGGCACATCCAATGGTTTTTAACTCTAAGTTTTACTTGTTTTCGAGCAAGTTTGTGTTAGTTTGATGTGTTTTGTGTGTTGTGCAGGTATTTCAAAGTTAGAATGCTCGGAAAGCGAAAAAAATGAGAAAAATAAGCAATCTATTCTAATAAGCATAAGTACGGACCGTCAACATGGTTGAAGGTCCGTTGAGTTGCCTCGTCGATAAGTTCTTGCAAAGTGACAAATCATCAGATCATCATCAGATCGTTCACTTGCACCGTCGAAGTGCTTCGACGATGGAGTTCCTGCAGAATGAAAAAAGCATACTCAGATCGTTGATATGGTCATCGAGCATGTCGACGATCATCGAAGTACAAAGACGAGCCGTCGAAGTGCAAGCCGAGCTCAAACAGGACTGGGATTGATTATTCCAAGTTTGACTTGTATAAATACCTGTTTAGGTTTTATTTTTCAGACATCTAGAGTTTTAGACTTGTAGTAATTACTTTTGAGTTGTTATTGCTTTTGAAGACTTCTGATTATTACATTCATTACTTTCAAGTTTGATTCGTAAGTTCAATACAAAAATTCAATTATGCAATCTTCAATCTTTTATTGTTTTCTTGTTGCCATGAGTAGCTAAACACCTTTACTAAGGTTGTGAACCCAAGGATGGGTGTGTTGTGATTGGGGATCGTGAATGATATACGCATAATGGATTGTTAGAGTTTATTTGTTCTTCGTTTTCATCATATAGTTAGTGGTTGCAAACATTAGCTAACCCCATAAACTTTAGTTTATTTGGAAAAATAGCTAGGGTTAGGTAAGAACAAATAACAAGAACTCAGGGCTTTAAACCTTATTTAATAAACTCACTTAGGAATAACAGGAATTTACTTGGAATAATTAACCGTTCTTCATGCATACTTTCTTATCTTTGGCAAAAGCATAGAAAGAAATAATCTTTGCTTATTGGGAAATAGTTCAGATTCACATAGAGGTTAAGTGCATCCATACAAATAGTCTATTAGAAGTATATCGAGATCGATACCCATGATCATACACTTTATCTGACAGGGACATAATCTTGGTTCTTTTGACCCGTATATTTACAACTTTAAATTTTCAGTCACTTTAAATTAGTCCACAAACCAAAACAACTATAAAACCCTTTTTTCTGGAATACACCAAGACCGCAAGATTAGTATAATACTTGTTTAGTAAACCTTTCACACCATATTCTCTGTGGGATTCGACTCCAACCTTGTTGGGTTACTATATTTGACAACGTCTGCGTTATACCATTAATTGGTGTAATTTGAGCGTATCATCCCTCTATCGGAGATAGTAGATACTGAAACACCGTGAAGTCGCATTATCTCTTTAACATAAAGCTTTGCATAATCTTCTGCTACATATGTAGTTCTGACCGGTAAGAAATGAACTGACTTCGTGAGTCTATCCACAATCACCCATATAGAGTAATACTTACGTCGAGAACGGGATAAGCCTACAATGAAATCCAAGTTAATTACTTCCCATTTCCAAGTTGGAATTTCTATAGCTTGCAACAATCCACCCGGCTTTTGGTACTCAATTTTCACTTCCTGACAGTTAGGACATTGAGCTACGAATTTCGCTATATCTTTCTTCATCCCATTCCACCAATATATAGATTTAAAATCATGATACATTTTCGTTGCTCCTGGGTAAAAAGAATAATGGGAATAATGGGCTTCTTTTAAAATCTGCTGACGTAACCTGCAACATCGGGGACGCACAACCTGCCTCGACATCAGAGAACTCCATCTCCAGAAATCTCAAATGATGACTTCTTCTTCTTCTGAGGGAGTGTATTTCTGTAATGAATTAGCATGGGATCTTCGTATTGATTCTCTTTCACTTCAACTACTAGCGACGAGACCGCTGCATTTTGGATGATAGCTCCCATGCTGCCTAAGTCCACTACTCGAACTCCTAGGCTAGCTAACTACTGGAGCTCACGAGCTATTTCTCTTTTCTCTGGCTGAACATCGCATAAACTTTCCATGGATCTACAGCTAAGAGCATCAGCCACAACATTTGCTTTCCCAGAATGATACAGGACATTAACATCATAATCTTTCAACAATTCCAACCATTGCTTTGTTCTTGGTAAATTCGATTCTTTACGCAAAGATATCTTGAAGGCTCTTATGATACGTATAAATATCAACGTGGACGCCATACAAGTAATGTCTCTACATCTTCAATGCATGAATCACTTGCGACCAATTCAAGATCATGGGTAGGATAATTTTTCTCATGTTTCCGTAACTGCCTTGAAGCATACGCAATCACCTTACCATGTTGCATCAACACACAGCCTGACCCAACGCCTAAAGTATCACAATAGACAACATAACCTTTCGATCTCTCCGGAAGTGTCGGGCCAAAGCCGAAGTTAATCTATCCTTTAGCTCTTGGAAACTACGTTCACAAGCATTTGTCCCGTTATTGAAACTTGGGCGATTTAAGGGTCGACTTCATGAGTGGTGCAGAAATAAAAGAAAAGCCTTCTACAAACCTCCTGTAATAACCTGCTAAGCCCAGAAAACTATGAACTTCCGTAGGGGTTGTGGGCCTTGGCCAAGTCTTCACGCCCTCAATCTTTTAGGTATCTACCTGAATGCCATCGGCTGAAATAATATAACCCAAAAAGGTCACTGAGTTCAACCAAAATTCACACTTAGAAAATTTGGCAAATAACTCTCAAGTTTGAAGAACTCTAAGAACGGTACGCAAATGATCCGCATGTTCTGCCTCGGACCTAGAATATACCAGGATATCATCGATGAACACAATCACAAATAAATCAAGGAAGGGCCTAAACACATTGTTCATCAAATTCATAAATACTGCCGGTGCATTAGTTATCCCTAATGGCATTACCCGAAACTCAAAATGGTTGTATCTAGTTCTGAAGGCCGTCTTAGGAATATCTTTCTCCCTAACTCGCACTTGATGATACCCGGATCTCAAATCTATCTTTGAAAACCATTTGGCGCCTTGCAATTGGTCAAATAAATCATCAATCCTCGGAAGCGGATATTTATTCTTGATTGTCACTTTATTTAGTTATCGATAGTCAATGCACATTCGCAAGGATCCATCATTCTTTTGCACAAACAACACAGGGGTTCCCCATGGGGAAGAACTAGGCCTAATAAAATCTTTTTCAAGAAAGTCCTTCAATTGCTTCTTCAACTCCTTTAACTCCGCGGAGCCATCCTGTAAGGAGGAATGGATATGGGTTTTGTGTCCGGTAGAACATCAATAGCAAAATCAATCTCCCGTTCAGAAGGATGACCTGGAAGCTCTTCCGGGAATACATCTAGAAACTCATTCACCACGGGGATAGACTGAAGAGTTGGCGATTCAGCTTCTACATCTTGAACTCGAACTTGATGGTAAATACACCCTTTTGCGATCATTTTCCTTGCCTTGATATAGGGAAATAAACTTACCTTTTGGGACGCGGTATTTCTTTTCCATTCTAAAATTGGTCCTCCGGCTGAAGCAAACCATTTTCATTACGCAATCAACATTGGCATAGCAAGAAGCCGACCAATCCATGCCCATGATAACATCAAATTCCACCATTTTTAACTCATGTAAATCAACCATAGTACGATGGTCACAAATCATAACTACACAATTTCTATATACTCAACTAGCTATTACCGGTTCACCAATGAGTGTAGATACCTCAAAAAGTTTGATCGACTCCGGTTTGACCCCAAACCGACCCGCAATATATGGAGTAACATATGACAATGTGGAGCCCGAATCTATCAAAGCATATACGTCACAGAAAAATACCGATAATATACATGACGACATCGGGGAAAGACTCGAAGATCCCGGTGTCCAACCAAAGCTTCCACGGTCTTGCCGAGGACCACTAGAGCTGGGAGCTCTCCCTCTACCTCTACCATGGCTGACCAGCGCCTGTGAACCTTACCCTGGAGGGGGTATCGATGATGAAGACCCGGCTGCCGATCCTGAAAGCTGGACCCTACCCGTGCCACCAACCGAGGGGCAATCACGCATGATATGGTCTGGCCGACTGCATGCATAGCAAACCTGTTATAGCTCGTATTTTGTACGTCGGGATAATCCGAGTCAACCATGAAAAGTTAGGCGCAAGACTATTCCGGAATACGAAGTCGGGATTTTTGACCATGATCTTGTTTTAAGGCACAAGTGCTTATGAACTTGTTGGCATGGAATATTAAAGAAATTTGGGACTAAAAGTGAATATAAGGAAAATAAATATTTCATGGACTAAGAGGGAGGTGGCCGGCCATGTGAGTGTGGTCCAAGGCCACATGGAAGCAAAATATATGTAACATAAGATGACTTAAAGGATCATTTTCATCATCTTCATCACTAGAATTTTCAAGAAACTTGGAGAGAAACAACCAAGCCACCATTCGGCCATCACTACCAAAAATTGAAGACCAAAAATCCATTCCAAAAAAATAATTTCTTTTAGCAATTCCAACCATTGAAGGGTCCTCTTTAACATGAAACAATTGTTGGAGCAAGCAAACCCCTTATTCTTGCAAGAACAAGCC
>NC_081351.1:5150418-5223228 GCF_029784015.1 Lycium ferocissimum
CACCAATAATAAATTTTTGATATCCATCGTCCGCGGCACTTATCTTTCGAGAGTTGAAAATCTCTGAACATCGTTGCACGGCCTAATCATTCTTTCTTTTACTTCTCATTCCTCTTTTGTGCCATACTGCCACACTCTATTCCTCTCGCAGGCCTACCCTCACATTTTTATCCAACTAGCGCTGTGCTTTGCCCGTCGTCTCTCTTGGAGGCTTTACTTCCTCTTGTTTCTTACCCGTTCGCTTTGTCCCCGACATTTTGGTCACCTTACCTACCGTCTACCTACTTCCTTTCTTTCCCAAATATCATTATCTTAGAACTTCCCAAGCTCAATCCGTAGCGAAAACAAAGATCGGCTTGCCTTATAACATTTGTGCCATTTTTTTCCTTTCATTTAAACTTCATTACCCTGTCCGATTACTGCCTCCCAATTTATCTCAACGTCGATTGCTGGGACTCACATACCCGCTAATATAGCCATGCATGGGATATCATATACATACGTATACATAATCGCTACCATCTTGTTTACAAAATATTTCCAACACTATGCGACTTACCCTGTTTTTAAAGCTGTAATGCCCCTTCTTTATTTTTCACTGGTTCAGTCTGCCTCGTTCTACACAACCTCTTAAGGTTTCTGCCCACTCCGCAGACTTTAATTTTTCCTCCGATTAACCTAGCTTCTCGTTTGCTTCATACGCCTGAATTTGTAAGACTTTCAGAAAACTTCCCAGGGGGTCACCCATCCTAAAATTGCTCCCACTCCAAAGACGCTTAACTTTGGGACTCTGACGAAATTTGATGCTCTAACATCAATATGACCGCGTCGACCTTGCCACATGACCTTCAAAGACATAATGCAGGATAAGTCGAAGCCTTGACAGATTTCAAAACGCCCTCGTAACATATCTCCCGCCGAATTAAAAAGGGTCTCTTACTTCGACCCAATAATTATTTAACACTCATAGTTATTCCAAATTCTCAGTTAGGTGGCACTCATGCTCCAACGACAAGTGTCCAAAGTTCTCTTGGAATGGTATTTTCACCTCAACCGATAAATTATATTGCATCTAAGCCTACTTAAAAATTATATTGATTCCATTATTTTATTTTTGAGGTGAAATCGTGTGCACGCAGTACCCCCCTTATGCTTTATACCTTTTTACCCTTACCATGTGTCACGACCCGACTAGTGGCCGCGATTTAGCACCCTTGGCATACCCCACCCGGTACCATCATCATAAATCACATAATACTTAGGTGAGCCAATCGTTCCAAATATTATAATTATACACCGTAATAGTCCCATTGGACAACAACCATCATATATCATATCACGGGCATCCGTGCCACAACAACGCATATGGGCCGACGAGGCCGCAAGATGATATACAAAATATAGGCCGACAAGGCGTACATATCTATCCACATACACGTGACTACGAGCCTCTAAGAGTTTGACATATCATATGAGCGGGACAGACCCCGCTATGCCCATAATTATGTACACAAAAGAATAAGTACCCAAAAGCTACGGCTCCGAATGAGATGGAGCTCGCTGGCGAAATCTCCGAACAAGCAAAATATGAGTCCCTCTGTCTCCCCGCACCGCGGGCATGACGCAGCGTCCACAAACAAAAGGACGTCAGTACGAAGAATGTACTGAGTATGTAAAGCATGATCAACATCAATATAGCAACATAATAGGCAACGTACGAAGTAGCATATGAGGGGAGACAATAACATCATCGTCATATCACTTACCTGCACACATCGTCTTCCGTATCCCATAATGGTAACCGTACCCCTTTTTGTGTTCGTTCTCACATACATGCACTCATCTACATTCCTTTACAAAGTTTTGCACATTCGCATTCATATCACATACATAACCATATCATATACATCGCATTTACATAGTCTTTTAGCACACATAGCCTTAACATATTCGTACTCTAATTGATGTCATATACTTATAGCTTATTCTTACTCATATATATATCGCATATGTAGCTTTCATATAGCGTGCCCGACCACGAAGGCTCGGTGTTTCATATCTACTTGGCCAACCAAGGCTCAAGGTGGTATCTCACCCTGGCCCTACCGGGGCTTCAGGGTTGTATCTACCTGGCCTTACCAAGGCTTCGTGGTTGTCCATACCATCCGCAGGCGTGCGTGCGTTTCGTAATCGTATACATACCCTAGACATATATTCATATACATATATTCTTATACATATGCTCTTATACACATATTTCTACCCGGCATCGCGAGCTCGGGACTCATTATAGCCCTTCATAGGCACCCATACATATAATAGCTCGTAGGCATCTTTGACATCATTCTTCCTTTGTCATTATACTAACATCAACACTACCGTTACATCTACATTATAGACTTGCTAGTCATATGAGGAACTTTGGTCAAGCAATAGTACATATCGTGACCGTGAGCTTATGAGCTCGAATGTCAACCAAGTAGGCACAACATACTCATATGTAGGAATTAGGAATTTGGCCAAGAACCATGCCTTATGAAAGAAGGGTTAGCCTTACATACCTTTTTGTCGCACTATTCTATGCTCGTACGACTCCTTCCGATGATAGCGTTTAAACCTTCATTAATATCATAACAATGGCCATTAGTCATACACATTATGCTCTCTATCTAGGTTTCTCAATTTGCTTCTAATCTACCCATAATCATGGTCATAATGCCCAACTTCATCCATTCATCTAAAGTGTCTAGTTCATGTTCTTAACACCATTTATAACACATTTATATCACAACCCAACAACATTCATGATTCAATTCCAACTATGCCTCAAAAACGTCACTATTCATCATTCACAACCCAATTTGCTATTCTCTTATAATGACCAAGTATTTCAACTCCCAAATACCTTAAACAACATATAAATATCATGAATCTTACCTTAGATGCTTTAGGAATAAGCCTTGGTTGCTAATACTCCTCTTTGAGCAAAACCGTAGTTTTCTCCATTTGGATTTCTTGGCTTGGGTGATCTTTGATGATTTCCTTTACTCTTGATCCACTTATTTAGTGTTGTTGATCCTCAAATATCCTTGAAAACTTGTATAATAAATGTAGAGAGAGATTCTAGAGAGAAGTAGTGAAATGATGAAAATGAAATAAACAAGTCTTGGTCCTTATATTTAATGACTTGAAAATGTGCCGGGGGGGAACAAGTGGTCGTCCATGGAGGTTTACGGTCCGTATTCCACTTTACGGACCGTCCCTCGCGGTCGTCTTTAAGCTTAAGCCGAAACAAACCTGGCAACATGCATGGTGATTTACGACCATGGTTTACGGGCCGTAAATCACTTCACGGTCCGTCCACCAGGTCATATTTAACCATTTCTCGGCTGCGTAAAGTTGAAGTTTTTCATGGCGCTTACGACCTCGCTTACTTCGACCGTATACCTTACGGTCCGTATTTGCACTTTACGACCACCGCGTATTTCAAACCCAACTTTTCATTTCTCCAAGACTTTTCGTTCTATCGTCCTCATCCATTTTCATGCATTACTAGCTCATTTACTTACATTGCCCATGAAACATTATACACTCGCACTCCTCGCACTCATCACTAGTTCGTCCGCTTGCGTACCAACGGGAAATTTTCCGAGGTGTAACATTCTACCCCCCCTTAGGAACATTCGTCCTCGAATGTTGAGAACACTCGGTTTTACAAAAATTTTGCCAGCAGTTTCCCCTATAATATGGTACTATCAACCCGTCACAACAAATTAAAAATATCGATGCCACACAGGCTACAACATAATAGCATTACGAATTGGCCACACACGACCCAAAAGCATAAAAAGAAAGTACACATACCTTGTGATCTTGACGTTTCATCTTTGGCCCTCGTCCAAAGGCTGAAATAAATGCGGGTATTTGGATCGCATATTATCCTCCGCTTCCCATGTCATTTCCTCTCGACTGTCATTCCTCCACAGAACTTTAACTGAGACTACCTTTTTGTTTCTAAGCCTCCGTACTTGCCTATCTAATATGGCAATGGGTATTTCATCATAAGTTAACCTTTCTGTCACTTGAACATCATTTATCGGGACGATCCTCATAGGATCTCCAACACATTTTCGAAGCATTGAGACATGGAAAACTGGATGAACCGACTCCAAATCAAGGTAGATTTAATTCATAGGCCACTTTGCCCACTTTGCGCACAATCTCATAAGGCCCTATATACCGGGGACTAAGCTTCCCCTTCTTTCCAAATCTCATGACGCCCTTCATTGGAGACACTTTCAAGAACACCCAATCTTTTACCTCGAACTCCAAGTCTCTTCGGCGATTATCCGCATAGGACTTTGACGACTTTGAGCCGCTAGCAATCGATCTCTTATAAGCTTGACCTTTTCCACGGCCTGTTGGACCAAGTCTGGCCCCATTAATTTAGCTTCTCCAATTTCAAACCACCCTATTGGGGATCTACATTTCCGGCCATATAAAGCTTCATACGGAGCCATCTGAATGCTAGAATGGTAACTATTATTGTAAGCAAATTCAATGAGTGGCAAATGATCATCCCAATTTCCTCCAAAATCTATCATACATGCCCGTAACATATCTTCAAGAGTCTGGATAGTGCGCTCAGCCTGCCCATCCGTCTGTGGGTGAAACGCCGTGCTAAGGCTCACTTGGGTCCCTAGACCCTCCTGAAAAGATGTCCAGAAATTTGCCGTAAACTGAGTTTCTCTATCTGAGATAATAGATACCGGAACACCATGGAGTCTCACTATCTCTTTAACATAGAGCCTAGCGTAATCTTCCGCCACATAAGTCGTTCTGACAGGTAAGAAATGGGCTGATTTGGTGAGTCTATCAACAATTACCCATATAGAATCAAACTTACGTCGAGTACGGGGTAAACCGGTAATGAAATCCATATTAATCACTTCCCACTTCCAAGTCGGGATCTCTATAGCTTGTAGCAATCCGCCCGGCTTTTGGTGCTCTATTTTCACTTGTTGACAGATAAGTATTCGGCTACGAATTCTGCTACATCTTTCTTCATCCCATTCCACCAATATAAGGACTTAAGATCATGATACATTTTTGTCGTTCCGGGGTGGATAGAATAACGGGAACAATGAACTTCCCTCAATATTTGGTGGCGTAAATCTGCCACATCGGGAACACATAGTCTACTCCGGTATCGGAGAGCTCCGTCTCCGGAAACGCCGAATGATGATCCCTCTTTCTGAGCAAGCGTGTCTCTGTACTGCAGTAGCATGGGATCCTCATATTGTCGCTCTTTTACTTCCGCTACTAGCGATGAGACTGCTGAATTCTGAATAGTAGCTCCGCTGCTACCTGAGTCCACTACTCGGACTCCTAGGCTAGCTAACTGCTGAAGCTCACGGGCCATCCCTTTCTTTTCTGGCCGTACTTCACATAAGCTCCCCATAGATCTGCGGCTAAGAGCATCAGCCACCACGTTAGCCTTTCCAGGGTGATACAAGATATCAACATCATAATCCTTCAGCAACTCCAACCACCGTCGTTGCCGCAAATTCAACTCCTTCTGCTTGAAGATGTATTGAAGACTCTTATGGTCAGTATAAATATCCACGTGGACACCATATAAGTAATGTCGCCATATCTTTAACGCATGGACCACTGCGGCCAATTCTAAATCATGGGTTGGATAATTCCGTTCGTGTTTCCGTAACTGCCTTGAAGCATACGCAATCACCCTACCATGCTGCATTAATACACATCCTAGCCCAACGCCTGAAGCATCACAATATACGACATATCCCTCCAATCCCTCTGGAAGTGTCAAGACCGGGGCGAAAGTCAATCTATCTTTCATCTCTTGAAAACTACGTTCACATGCATCATCGTCCATTGAAACTTAGCCGACTTCCGGGTCAACTTTGTGAGCGGTGCGAAATAGAAGAGAAACCCTCAACGAATCTCCCGTAATAACCGCTAAGCCTAGAAAGCTACGAACCTCCGTAGGAGTCGTGGGCCTTGGCCAAGTCTTTACGACCTCGATCTTTTGGCTATCCACGCGAATACCATCGGCCGCGACAACATGGCCCGTAAATGATACCGAGTTCAACCAAAACTCACATTTAGAAAATTTAGCATACAACTCCCGGTTCGGAGAACTCCTAAGACAATGCGCAAATGATCCGCATGCTCGGCCTCGGATCTAGAATACACTAGAATATCGTCGATGAATACAATCACGAACAGATCCAGAAAAGGCCTGAATACATTATTCATTAAATCCATAAACACTGCCGGCGCGTTAGTTAGCCCAAACGACATTACTCGGAACTCGAAATGGCCATATCTCGTTCTGAAAGCTGTCTTAGGTATATCTTTCTCCCTCACCCTTATCTGGTGATATCCGGACCTTAAATCAATCTTTGAGAACCATTTGGCACCTTGCAATTGATCGAATAAATCATCGATCCTCGGAAGAGGATACTTGTTCTTAATCGTCGCTTTATTCAACTGCCGATAATCGATACACATTCTCAAGGAGCCATCTTTCTTTCGGACAAACAATACTGGTGCTCCCCACGGGGATGAACTAGGCCTGATAAAGCCTTTTTCAAGCAAGTCTTTTAACTGCTCCTTTAACTCTTTCAATTCTGCGGGTGCCATCCTATAGGGAGGAATAGATATGGGCTTAGTGTCTGGCAACACATCAATTGCAAAATCGATCTCCCGCTCGGGAGGAAGGCCTGGGAGCTCTTCCGGGAATACATCCGGAAATTCGTTCACCACCGGGAATCGACTGGAGAGTCGGCGATTCAGCCTCTACATCTCGAACTCTCACCAAATGATAAATGCACCCTTTCGTGATCATCTTCCTTGCCTTCAGATAGGAAATAAACCTACCCTTTGGTGATGCCGTATTTCCTTCCCATTCCAAACCGGCTCTCCCGAAATTGGAAACGAACCATTTTCATTCTACAATCAACGTTGGCATAACAAGAAGCCACCAATCCATGCCCATAATGACATCAAAATCTACCATCTCTAGTTCATGCAAGTCGGCTATAGTACGACGGTCACATATCACAACCATACATTCTCTATATACTCGGCTAACTATTACCGATTCACCAACGGTGTGGACACCTCAAAAGGCTTGATCGATTCCGCTCAACTATAAATCGACCCGCAATATATGGAGTAACATAAGACAATGTGGAGCCCGGATCAAGCAAAGCATATACATCATGAGAGAATACCGATAATATACCTGTAACAACGTCAGAGAAGACTCAAGATCTTGGCGTCCGACGAATGCATAAATACGTGCCGAGGACCGCTAGAAGTGGAAGCTCGCCTCTTGTCTCTACCATGGACACGGCACACGCGAACCTCGGCCCGTAGGCGTGTAGATGCTGAAGACCCGGCCACTCGACCCCACGAGGGCCGGGTCATACCTCTACCATGAACCGAGGGGCACTCACGCATAATATGGCTCGGCCGACCACATGAATAGCGTACATCGTAACCCGACGAGGCATCGACCCCAATGCATCTTCCCACACTGGGAACATCGTGGTACCGGTGGCCTTGACTGGCCTGAATCATCTCTGAATTGAGGTCCTGAATAACTCGGACTCGGCCCTGAACGAGCAGATCTATCAAATCTCTGGCCCGAAGATCGGGAGGTGTGCGGTCATGGAATAGCCCGAGTGTCCGGGAACCGCCGCCGTGTCCACACTCTCGAATTCACCCGTCGAACCCGACGATCTAGCTCTTTTGCTATGACCCCTATCCCGCCCATGCTCATTTCTCCGCCGGCCGTAGGTGCTCCTCTAATTCCCGAGCACGTGCCTCCGAATGCGTGCAATATCCATGCCATCCCGCAGGACGCGATCAAGCATTTATCCATCGTGTGTGGCCTAGGCCCTTCACAAACCGGTGCACCCGATCGCCCATATCCACTACCATGGCGGAAGCATACCTAGCCAAGGAATTGAAGCGGAGACTATACTCTGTAGCACTCATGCTTCCTTGCTTCAAATGTTATATCCGACATTTTTGCATATTCGAAAAATGCGAAATAATTTCGATTTATAAAGAATAAGGTTATGTGTTGGTTGGAATTAAGACATACGTGTGTTGTTCATGAAAAGTAATGGTGTGGAAATACGGAGAAAGGCTAAGGGCAAAATTGGAATTTTGGAAATTTGTTTCGGAATTACAAGACAAGAATTTTCACTAATTGGGCTCAAAGGAATAAGAGGAAAATTAGGCCCAAAAGAGATGGGGTGGCCGGCCAACTACATGGCCAAGCCCATTTAGTTTAATTAATTTCCATGTGCTAAATTATAAGGTGGATTAATTTCAAGAAAAAGAAAGAAAAATCAAGAAAACTCTAGAGAAATTGGAAATAAAGATGAGGCATGTGCATGGTCATGTGATACTTATATATATATATAGAGAGGGAGTGTTCATCATGGAAGAAACAAGAGAGAAAGAATAAGAAAGAACAAGAAAAAGGAGAGGAGGAAGAACGGATAAGGGCTGGCGAACCAGCCCCTTTGAGGTGATCATGGAGAATTTCTTTCTTCATGTTTTCCTACTAATTAGAAGGCCCTCGTCGACGTGGAATAATTGTTGAAGCAAGAAAAACACTCTCCCTTGCCATGACTACTCCTAGCCGAGAGAAAGAGTAGAAAGGAAGAGGTGAGATTCAATCTTCTTTTTAATGTTTTATAGGTGTATATGCATGTTGTGGTATGTAGAAATGAATGAAGTTCTTGAAGCTATGGAATATGTAGTGAAGCCGTGAGCATGCTTGTTGGTGAAGGCATGTTGAACAAATTTTATTTAGTGTTTGGTTAGTATTGTTGTGGACGTTTTGAGCATGTCGTAATGTGTAGAAAATGAATAAAATTCATGAGATTGTGTATGTTGGAGTTGGCCGTGTAAGGGGCTGTTTTCGGTGGAGCTTGGTGAAGTAATTTAATGTAGTATTTTGGTTGTTGTTTGTTGTGGATTATGTGATAAAAATAAAGGTTTGATGATCCAAATTGAAGTTACAATGGTTGTGGGCTGTTTTGAAAGTTAATATGACTCTAATGTGTTCTCTTATATTTATGAAGCTAATGTGGAAAAGAATGGAATTGTTGACATAGTATGAGAATGGGAAAGAAAGAAACGCATTATTATCGTATTCATTAAGTCGGAAGAATTCGGGTTGCATAGCATATTGTTGAGTTGTTTTGAAATATTGTGCGAGTTGCTTAGAATACGTTATGAATTGATTATGGATGTTGTCTTGATGATTATTGGTTTGGTTGTTGTTGATAATAGGCCGAGTTGAATTCTCGGGTTGATGGATATATAAGGGAGTGCTTTACTGCCGAAATTTTTATAGAAAAAGTAATGGCTTGGAATGAGATTCTTCAATGCTTATGGTTGACGTCGGACACCTTATGATATTCTTGTAGATCGTGAGAAGTCGAGAAGCAAGTTGGATTAGTTCCGAGGGCGGCCAAGGTATGTAAAGCTCACCTTTCTCTCTTTGGCATGTCTTAGTATGAATAGGCTATGATATGTTCCCCGAGGCAATTCCATTCTTGTAATCCGAGCAACCATATGAGTTTATTCATTTCTTGATGTTCGCAAGTCATTTAGTTAAACTAATCTTCCTATGGTTCTAAAGGATTAGATTTTAGAAGCCTTATAAAGAATTTCGCTACAAAAAGGTTCCGAACTTCAAACGTCCATAACTTTTGCATACGACCTCGGAACGCCCCGAAACATAATAGGTAAACTCATAAGACATAACTTTCCCCTACCTCTTGTAGTCGGGCTCGGATGGGGGTCGGCACCCGTCCGTGGGGCCCGCGGCTCTTTTGTACTATTCATAATGAATTTTGGGAAAAATTTAGATACTATTTCATTTCGATCTCCGCATATGGACTTCCTACTTATTCGACGAGTTATGAATATGACTTTATATATATATGATTCCTACGATTCCGTGATATGTTTAAGATATTTGATACGTTTCGAAGGTCGTCCGAATGACATTTGACATGACTAAGTTTTGACCCTTAAACGATAATTTGTTTGGTTTTTCCATTACATTTTGGAAAGTGTTTTAAAAATTGCATATGGTCTCTCACGACTCGCTCGTGCACTATGGTCACTTCCTTCACCGAGTCCGGGGCCGGTTGTTATCGTGCGCATTATGCTATAATTCCGGAGTATGATGTGTCCGGTTCGCCGAGCCCTTTTGGCCGGGAACCGTGGATAATGGTGTTATGATGTGTCCGGGGCGCCGAGTCCCCTTTGGCCGGGTACCGTAGTTATGTGATTTGTGTGACGGGGATACGGAGATCGAAAACTCGGGAGTATGATGTGGTGTGGCGCCAACGACGGGCGGGCGACCACCGTTCTAAGAGCCTATGCATGATTTGCACTTTACTCGGTAAGTATTTTGATATTCGGATTATTACATATGTTTTACGAAACTCTCATATGATCTTCGATAATTGACGTGCATATGATGATCTTATTTACCGAGTCCCTCGCTAGAGGGCCGGGACATGTTTGTACGCATATGATAAGTGGTTTTTGACGATCCGGACTATAATCGTTGACATCGGTTAACGTCGGCTATTATGGTATGATTTGCTTCTATATAGATGTATGATTTGTATTTCGAACGCGTGCATTTTGATATCCCGATCATTATGTTTACTTTACCGTACTTTTTCTTCACTTTGATCTCGTTCTCCGCATTTCATGCTTTACATACTCGCACATATTCCGTACGACCCCTTTCTTCGGGGTCGCGTTTCATGCCGCGCGTGCACACCCCGGTGTGAGCTACGAGATATTAGCGAGAAGATGTTCCGGCGGGTTGGCGAGCTCCACTTGCTCCGGAGTCTTTGCCGAGTCGAGTCCGTTTGTGTTATGACATCCAAGTCATATTAGAGACTTTGCGACGAGGTCGTGTGTGTAAGGTGTCCGTTGTGAACGGCTCCATAAGCCGTAGTATCGTTATATGTAGATTTACTGATTTTATACGGTTACAAGTTTTGTCTAGTTTGAAAAAGATATAAAGTATGTTTGTTCTTTTAAAAATTTTATTATGTAATTATGATCTTGGTCGAGGGCCTATTATGATTACGAGTATTATGGTAGTAGAGGGTTCGCTCGGCCCTAGATAAGGGTCGGGTGCCCATCACACCCTATCGGAAATTGGGGTGTGACAAAGTGGTATCGAAAGGTGTCCGTCCTAGGGGTTGTACGCAAAGTCGTGTCCGGTAGAGTCCTGTTTATGGTGTGAAGCGCGCCACATTTATAAACAGGAGGCTACGGGGCATCTAGGATGGTTACTTTTCTTTGGCATCTTAGATCGTGCTGTAGAGCCAAGTTATAGGAAATTTCCAACATTGACCTTTGATTTCGGCAGAGGACTGATGTTGGCAGGCGGAAGCAACTAAGCAGTATGGAAGGTTACAAAGCACGCAGGTAAGCAAGAAAATGTGATATGTGTGGTCGTGTGGAGCATATGATGTAAATCTAATATTTTCGGACCTTGAGAATATTGAGAGCCCTGTGTGGCTATGATACGAGACAGTATGATGTGATATCTATGCATGATGATGGCCCTGTGAGGCACTGTTGGTATTTCCTGCGTGCAGGTTTTGGGATAGTGAGAAATATAGAGGAAACTCTGCCGAAATTTTTCTACGGCTGCCCTCTAGGAATAAGTTGCACCGTGGGTGAGCGGTGAAATAACAAATAAGATGTCGGTGGAGGTATGGTAATAAGAAATTTGGAGGAACTGTGTAATTAGGCGATGAGGTGGAAAAATTTGGTAGGTCGGATAAAGTGGTATGACTAAGACGCGGGTACGAAGGAAAAAGAATTGTGACGAATGGGAAGGTGTTAATAAGACGGCCGCCGGATGTGTCGTGAGGGCGTTTTGGAAATATGATAAAATTCCGACATACTCAATATTAGGTGTAGAAGGACGTGCGGTGAGAAAGACGCAGCCAGAAAAGCGTTAAAGCGTTGTATTCGATCAAAGTTCCAAAGTTAAGCGTGCTGGGGTGAGAGCAATTTCAGGATGGGTGACCCCCCTGGGAAGTTTTCTGAAAATCCTACAAATTCAGACATAAGGAGCGAATAAGGAATCGGAGTAGTCTAAGAGGGATTAGAGTATGTGGGGCGGCAGGATTGTGAGAGACTAGGTTATAGAAAGACAAGAAACAAGGCGAGTGAATGTTAGGAAATGAGCGGGAGGATACGGATAAAATGCGAACAAACAAAATACGTTTGGAAATGAGGAAAGGACTATGTAAGAGTAGTGAGTTCTGAGCGACACAGAGATAGCATAAGAATTCTCGTGTGCGGAAGAAGAAACAGGCATGAATGGATGATGGCATAAGCATACCCCTAAAGGGGGGAAGCGGGTAAGAGAAATGCAAGAGCGGGACAGGAACAGTTGGTATGATAATGTATTTGGTATGGACATTTGGGCTACCAACGGGGCCCCTTTCCCCGAAGTAAGTTAGTGAGATCGAAAAATCAACAATAAGTGTATGAGGGTTAGAATGGCGTTTGAGGCAATGTGAGAAGTACGGCAAAAACCTTGAATGACACGACGCCGAAAAATGGATGGGTATGAAGAAAAAGAGTATGACAAGAGAATGGTATTGGATAGCAAAAAGGATGGTATGAAGGATGGAAATGGCTATATAAAGGGAGCTCCCCCGAGATGCTTATGAGAGCCCGTGAGGCTAGTCGAACATTCGAGGACGAATGTTCTAAAGGGGGGAAGGATGTTATATCCGGCATTTTTGCATATTCGGAAAATGCGAAATAATTTCGATTTGTAAAGAATAAGGTTATATGTTGGTTGGAATTAAGACATACGTGTGTTGTTCATGAAAAGTAATGGTGTGGAAATACGGAGGAAGGCCAAGGGCAAAATTGGAATTTTGGAAATTTGTTTCGGGAATTACAAGACAAGAATTTTCACTAATTGGGCTCAAAGGAATAAGAGGAAAATTAGGCCCAAAAGAGATGGGGTGGCCGGCCAACTACATGGCCAAGCCCATTTAGTTTAATTAATTTCCATGTGCTAAATTATAAGGTGGATTAATTTCAAGAAAAAGAAAGAAAAATCAAGAAAACTCTAGAGAAATTGGAAATAAAGATGAGGCATGTGCATGGTCATGTGATACTTATATATATATAAGAGAGGGGAGTGTTCATCATGGAAGAAACAAGAGAGAAAGAATAAGAAAGAACAAGAAAAAGGAGAGGAGGAAGAACGGATAAGGGGCTGGCCGAACCAGCCCCCTTGAGGTGATCATGGAGAATTTCTTTCTTCATGTTTTCCTACTAATTAGAAGGCCCTCGTCGACGTGGAATAATTGTTGAAGCAAGAAAAACACTCTCCCTTGCCATGACTACTCCTAGCCGAGAGAAAGAGTAGAAAGGAAGAGGTGAGATTCAATCTTCTTTTAATGTTTTATAGGTGTATATGCATGTTGTGGTATGTAGAAATGAATGAAGTTCTTGAAGCTATGGAATATGTAGTGAAGCCGTGAGCATGCTTGTTGGTGAAGGCATGTTGAACAAATTTTATTTAGTGTTTGGTTAGTATTGTTGTGGACGTTTTGAGCATGTCGTAATGTGTAGAAAATGAATAAAATTCATGAGATTGTGTATGTTGGAGTTGGCCGTGTAAGGGGCTGTTTTCGGTGGAGCTTGGTGAAGTAATTTAATGTAGTATTTTGGTTGTTGTTTGTTGTGGATTATGTGATAAAAATAAAGGTTTGATGATCCAAATTGAAGTTACAATGGTTGTGGGCTGTTTTGAAAGTTAATATGACTCTAATGTGTTCTCTTATATTTATGAAGCTAATGTGGAAAAGAATGGAATTGTTGACATAGTATGAGAATGGGAAAGAAAGAAACGCATTATTATCGTATTCATTAAGTCGGAAGAATTCGGGTTGCATAGCATATTGTTGAGTTGTTTTGAAATATTGTGCGAGTTGCTTAGAATACGTTATGAATTGATTATGGATGTTGTCTTGATGATTATTGGTTTGGTTGTTGTTGATAATTGGCCGAGTTAATTCTCGGGGTTGGAATATATAGGGGAAATGCTGCCGAATTTTTATAGATTAAGTGACGGCTTGGAATTGGGTTCTTCCATGCATATGGCTAATGTTGGATGTCCAATGACATTATTGTAGATCGCGAGAAGCCAAGGCGCAAGTTGGGGTAGTTCCGAGGGCGGCCAAGGTATGTAAAGCTCACCTTTCTTTCTTTGGCATGTCTTAGTATGAATAGGCTATGATATGTTCCCCGAGGCAATTCCATTCTTGTAATCCGAGCAACCATATGAGTTTATTCATTTCTTGATGTTCGCAAGTCATTTAGTTAAACTAAGCTTCCTATGTTTCTAAAGGATTAGATTTTAGAAGCCTTATAAAGAATTTCGCTACAAAAAGGTTCCGAACTTCAAACGTCCATAACTTTTGCATACGACCTCGGAACGCCCCGAAACATAATAGGTAAACTCATAAGACATAACTTTCCCCTACCTCTTGTAGTCGGGCTCGGATGGGGGTCGGCACCCGTCCGTGGGGCCCGCGGCTCTTCTGTACTATTCCTAATGATTTTTGAGAAAAATTTAATACTATTTCATTTCGATCTTCGCATATGGACTTCCTACTTATTCGACGAGTTATGAATATGATTTTATACATATGATTCCTACGATTCCGTGGTATGTTTAAGATATTTGATACACTTCGAAGGTCGTCCGAATGACATTTGACATGACTAAGTTTTGACCCTTAAACGATAATTTGTTTGGTTTTTCCATTACATTTTTGGAAAGTGTTTTAAAAATTGCATATGGTCTCTCACGACTCTGCTCGTGCACTATGGTCACTTCCTTCACCGAGTCCCGGGGCCGGTTGTTATCGTGCGCATTATGCTATAATTCCGGATATGATGTGTCCGGTTCGCCGAGCCCTTTTGGCCGGGAACCGTGGATAATGGTGTTATGATGTGTCCGGTACGCCGAGTCCCCTTTGGCCGGGTACCGTAGTTATGTGATTTGTGTGACGGGGATACGGAGATCTGAAAACTTCTGGAGTATGATGTGGTGTGGCGCCAATGACGGGCGGGCGACCACCGTTCTAAGAGCCTATGCATGATTTGCACTTTACTCTGTAAGTATTTTGAAATTCGGATTATTACACATGTTTTCTGAAACTCTCATATGATCTCTGATAATTGACGTGCATATGATGATCTTATTTACCGAGTCCCTCGCTAGAGGGCCGGGACATGTTTTGTACGCATATGATAAGTAATTTCGACAGTCTGGACTATAATCACGTGACATCGGTTAACGTCGACCGCTATGGTATGATCTTTTTCCATATGGATGTATGATTTGTATTTCAGACGCAGGCATTTTGATACCCTGATCATTATGTTTACTTTCTGTACTTTTTCTTCACTTTGATCTCGTTCTCCGCATTTCATGCTTTACATACTCAGTACATATTCCGTACTGACCCCCTTTCTTCGGGGGGCTGCGTTTCATGCCGCGCAGGTACACCCAGGTGAGCTACAGCTATTAGCAGAAGATGTTCCAGCGGATTGGCGAGCTCCACTTGCTCCGGAGTGCTGCCGAGTCAGAGTCTGTTTGTGTTATGACATCCGAGTCATATTAGAGACTTTGCAGACAGGGTCGTGTGTGTAAGGTGTCCGTTGTGAACGGCTCCATAAGCCGTAGTATCGTTATATGTAGATTTACGAATTTTGTACGGTTACAAGTTTGTCTAATTTGAAAAAGATATAAAGTATGTTTGTTCTTTTAAAAATTTTCGTTATGCAGTTATGATCTGGTTAAGGGCCTATTATGATTACGAGTATTATGGTAGTTAGAGGGTTCGCTCGACCCTAGATAAGGGTCGGGTGCCCATCACACCCTATCGGAAATTGGGGTGTGACAAAGTGGTATCAGAGCAGGTCTGTCCTAGGGGTTGTCTGCAAAGTCGTGTCCGTAGAGTCCCGTTTATGGTGTGAAGCGCGCCACATTTATAAACAAGAGGCTACGGGGCATCTAGGATGGTTACTTTTCTTTGGCATCTTAGATCGTGCTGTAGAGCCAAGTTATAGGAAATTTCCAACATTGACCTTTGATTTCGGCAGAGGACTGATGTTGGCAGGCGGAAGCAACTAAGCGATGGAAGGTTACAAAGCACGCAGGTAAGCAAGAAAATGTGATATGTGTGGTCGTGTGGAGCATATGATGTAAATCTAATATTTTCGGACCTTGAGAATATTGAGAGCCCTTGTGGCTATGATACGAGACAAGATGATGTGATATCTATGCATGATGATGGCCCCGCGAGGCATCAAGGTATTTCCTGCGTGCAGGTTTTGGGATAGTGAGAAATATAGAGGAAACTCTGCCGAAATTTTTCTACGGCTGCCCTCTAGGAATAAGTTGCCTGTGGAGTGAGCGGTGAAATAGCAAATAAGATGTCGGTGGAGGTATGGTAATAAGAAATTTGGAGGAACCTGTGTAATTAGGCGATGAGGTGGAAAAGACTGGTAGGTCTGGATAAAGTGGTATGACTAAGACGAGGGTACGAAGGAAGAAGAATTGTGACGAATGGGAAGGTGTTAATAAGACAGCTGCCCGGAGGTGTCGTGAGGGCGTTTTGGGAATATGATAAAATTCCGACATACTCAATATTATGTGTAGAAGGACGTGCGGTGAGAAAGACGCAGTCAGGAAAGCGTTAAAGCGTCGTATTCCATCAAAGTTCCAAAGTTAAGCGTGCTGGGGTGAGAGCAATTTCAGGATGGGTGACCCCCCTGGGAAGTTTTCTGAAAATCCTACAAATTCAGACATAAGGAGCGAATAAGGAATCGGAGTAGTCTAAGAGGGATTAGAGTATGTGGGGCGGCAGGATTGTGAGAGACTAGGTTATAGAAAGACAAGAAACAAGGCAGAGTGAATGTTAGGAAATGACTGGGAGGATACGGATAAAATGCGAACAAACAAAATACGTTTGGAAATGAGGAAAGGACTATGTAAGAGTAGTGAGTTCTGAGCGACACAGAGATAGCATAAGAATTCTCGTGTGCGGAAGAAGAAACAGGCATGAATGGATGATGGCATAAGCATACCCCTAAAGGGGGGAAGCGGGTAAGAGAAATGCAAGAGCGGGACAGACGAACAGATTGGTATGATAATGTATTTGGTATGGACATTTGGGCTACCAACGGGCCCCTTTCCCCGAAGTAAGTTAGTGAGATCGAAAAATCAACAATAAGTGTATGAGGGTTAGAATGGCGTTTGAGGCGAGTGTGAGAAGTCCGGCAAAAACCTTGAATGACACGACGCCGAAAAATGGATGGGTATGAAGAAAAAAAAGAGTATGACAAGAGAATGGTATTGGATAGCAAAAAGGATGGTATGAAGGATGGAAATGGCTATATAAAGGAGCTCCCCCGAGATGCTTATGAGAGCCCGTGAGGCTAGTCGAACATTCGAGGACGAATGTTCTAAAGGGGGGAAGGATGTTATATCCGGCATTTTTGCATATTCGGAAAATGCGAAATAATTTCGATTTGTAAAGAATAAGGTTATATGTTGGTTGGAATTAAGACATACGTGTGTTGTTCATGAAAAGTAATGGTGTGGAAATACGGAGGAAGGCCAAGGGCAAAATTGGAATTTTGGAAATTTGTTTCGGGAATTACAAGACAAGAATTTTCACTAATTGGGCTCAAAGGAATAAGAGGAAAATTAGGCCCAAAAGAGATGGGGTGGCCGGCCAACTACATGGCCAAGCCCATTTAGTTTAATTAATTTCCATGTGCTAAATTATAAGGTGGATTAATTTCAAGAAAAAGAAAGAAAAATCAAGAAAACTCTAGAGAAATTGGAAATAAAGATGAGGCATGTGCATGGTCATGTGATACTTATATATATATAAGAGAGGGGAGTGTTCATCATGGAAGAAACAAGAGAGAAAGAATAAGAAAGAACAAGAAAAAGGAGAGGAGGAAGAACGGATAAGGGGCTGGCCGAACCCCCCTTGAGGTGATCATGGAGAATTTCTTTCTTCATGTTTTCCTACTAATTAGAAGGCCCTCGTCGACGTGGAATAATTGTTGAAGCAAGAAAAACACTCTCCCTTGCCATGACTACTCCTAGCCGAGAGAAAGAGTAGAAAGGAAGAGGTGAGATTCAATCTTCTTTTAATGTTTTATAGGTGTATATGCATGTTGTGGTATGTAGAAATGAATGAAGTTCTTGAAGCTATGGAATATGTAGTGAAGCCGTGAGCATGCTTGTTGGTGAAGGCATGTTGAACAAATTTTATTTAGTGTTTGGTTAGTATTGTTGTGGACGTTTTGAGCATGTCGTAATGTGTAGAAAATGAATAAAATTCATGAGATTGTGTATGTTGGAGTTGGCCGTGTAAGGGGCTGTTTTCGGTGGAGCTTGGTGAAGTAATTTAATGTAGTATTTTGGTTGTTGTTTGTTGTGGATTATGTGATAAAAATAAAGGTTTGATGATCCAAATTGAAGTTACAATGGTTGTGGGCTGTTTTGAAAGTTAATATGACTCTAATGTGTTCTCTTATATTTATGAAGCTAATGTGGAAAAGAATGGAATTGTTGACATAGTATGAGAATGGGAAAGAAAGAAACGCATTATTATCGTATTCATTAAGTCGGAAGAATTCGGGTTGCATAGCATATTGTTGAGTTGTTTTGAAATATTGTGCGAGTTGCTTAGAATACGTTATGAATTGATTATGGATGTTGTCTTGATGATTATTGGTTTGGTTGTTGTTGATAATTGGCCGAGTTAATTCTCGGGGTTGGTGAATATATATAGGAAATGCTGCCGGAATTTTTATAGATTAAGTGACGGCTTGGAATTGGGTTCTTCCATGCATATGGCTAATGTTGGATGTCCATGACATTATTGTAGATCGTGAGAAGCCAAGGCGCAAGTTGGGGTAGTTCCGAGGGCGGCCAAGGTATGTAAAGCTCACCTTTCTTTCTTTGGCATGTCTTAGTATGAATAGGCTATGATATGTTCCCCGAGGCAATTCCATTCTTGTAATCCGAGCAACCATATGAGTTTATTCATTTCTTGATGTTCGCAAGTCATTTAGTTAAACTAAGCTTCCTATGTTTCTAAAGGATTAGATTTTAGAAGCCTTATAAAGAATTTCGCTACAAAAAGGTTCCGAACTTCAAACGTCCATAACTTTTGCATACGACCTCGGAACGCCCCGAAACATAATAGGTAAACTCATAAGACATAACTTTCCCCTACCTCTTGTAGTCGGGCTCGGATGGGGGTCGGCACCCGTCCGTGGGGCCCGCGGCTCTTTTGTACTATTCCTAATGATTTTTGAGAAAAATTTAATACTATTTCATTTCGATCTCCGCCTATGGACGTCCTATTTATTCAACGAGTTATGAATATGATTTTATACATATGGTTCCTACGATTCCGTGGTATGTTTAAGATATTTGATACACTTTACGAAGATCGTCCGAATGACATTTGACATGACTAAGTTTTGACCCTTAAACGATAATTTGTTTGGTTTTTCCATTACATTTTTGGAAAATGTTTTAAAAATTGCATATGGTTCCTCACGACTCTGCTCGTGCACACTATTGTACTTCCTTCGCCGAGACCCGGGCCGGTATGTTATCGTGCGCACTATGCCATATTCCGGAGTATGATGTGTCCGGTTCGCCGAGCCCCTTTTGGCCGGGAACCGTGGATAATGGTGTTATGATGTGTCCGGTACGCCGAGTCCCCTTTGGCCGGGTACCGTAGTTATGTGATTTGTGTGACGGGGATACGGAGATCTGAAAACTTCTGGAGTATGATGTGGTGTGGCGCCAATGACGGGCGGGCGACCACCGTTCTAAGAGCCTATGCATGATTTGCACTCTACTCTGTAAGTATTTTGAAATTCGGATTATTACACATGTTTTTACGAAACTCTCATATGATCTACGATAATTGACGTGCATATGATGATCTTATTTACCGAGTCCCTCGCTAGAGGGCCGGACATGTTTTGTACGCATATGATAAGTGGTTTTTGACGATCCGACTATAATCTGCTGACATCGGTTAACGTCGGCTATGGTATGATCTCGCTTCTATATGGATGTATGATTTGTATTTCAGACGCAGGCATTTTGATACCCTGATCATTATGTTTACTTTCTGTACTTTTTCTTCACTTTGATCTCGTTCTCCGCATTTCATGCTTTACATACTCAGTACATATTCCGTACTGACCCCCTTTCTTCGGGGGCTGCG
The DNA here is from genome assembly GCF_029784015.1 of Lycium ferocissimum. Classification (NCBI taxonomy): domain Eukaryota; kingdom Viridiplantae; phylum Streptophyta; class Magnoliopsida; order Solanales; family Solanaceae; genus Lycium; species Lycium ferocissimum. Next base: position 5,170,830 of record NC_081351.1, read on the forward strand.
TTTCATGCCGCGCAGGTACACCCAGGTGAGCTACAGCTATTAGCAGAAGATGTTCCAGCGGATTGGCGAGCTCCACTTGCTCCGGAGTGCTGCCGAGTCAGAGTCTGTTTGTGTTATGACATCCGAGTCATATTAGAGACTTTGCAGACAGGGTCGTGTGTGTAAGGTGTCCGTTGTGAACGGCTCCATAAGCCGTAGTATCGTTATATGTAGATTTACAGATTTTGTACGGTTACAAGTTTGTCTAGTTTGAAAAAGATATAAAGTATGTTTGTTCTTTTAAAAATTTTCGTTATGCAGTTATGATCTGGTTAAGGGCCTATTATGATTACGAGTATTATGGTAGTAGAGGGTTAAGCTCGCCCTGTAGATAAGGTCGGGTGCCCATCACACCCTATCGGAAATTGGGGTGTGACAGAAGGGTTAGCCTTACATACCTCTTGGTCTTCTTAACTACTTATCGTTCACCGTCAAAGCTTGAACAATCTACATTTAGAAGGATTCATACCATAGTTAAGCCTTAATGATACTCTTAAATTCAAATTAGAATAATTCATGATCTAAGGAAAATTGGGCAGCATTTCCCCTATTCCGTCAACTTCCACCATATTACAAAACAACTCCAACAACCACAATAACATCCACAATATCATAATCAAGTAATCACATTCCATTAAGCCTTCAAAATTCATCCTTATGTTCAACTTATACTAACAAATTCACACCCAACCTTAGCACATTTTCATACAATTCTTCCTTATCACTATTACTACCTTCCATAACAAGATTATACCCATCTCATACTAAGAATCATGACTCAAGTTAGCTTACTAGCAAAAACATCATAAAAGTTACATTTAGCTCTCATTTTCTACTTTCTTCTTCTACCCAAGTTTTTGAACAACCAAGCATTCATGATAACATGAAATAAGCATGAAAACTAACCTTTTATCTCATGGGAATGGGCTTTGGAGCAGCTACCAACTTATGTGAAAACCCTAGCTTCAATACCCAAGAATTCCTTGTAGCCTACTAACCCTAGCTAGACTTCTAACACATGGGTACCTTGATTCTTGCCTCTTGATCTTTGTTTTCTCTTGGGTTGGAGTGGAATATGCTTGGAGAAGGGTTTGAAGCTCTCAAGACTTGTGGAAATATGAAAAATGAAATAAAAGAACAAGGGCCATCTATTTATACAAAAAAAAAAAAATCTGCCCGATGGACTTATACGGACCACTTATACGGTCCATATAATATTATACGGTCCGTATAAGTGGACCGTATAACACCACCATGGAAACATCCCTTTCTGTAAAGGTCATGTTATACGGACCCTCCTTATACGGACCGTATAAAGTTATACGGACTGTATAAGTTGTCGTATAACTCCCAGTTATCCGAAACTTTCTCTCGTTGATTCATTTGATTTCCAATCCTCCTGGAACCTTCTTGGCACTTACATAATACTTCATTAACCATACAATAGGCCCTATAGCAGCCCCTCAAGACATCACCAAATAAATATTAGCTCAATTATAGCGAAAACCTTTCCGAACACGACTTATATTTCACTTCCTTCAACAAACTAAATTTCACATATTTGTATGACTTCAAAATCTTATGGTGCGCACTTTAAGCTATCTAATACTTCCCTTAATCTCGTAAGGATTTCATAATCACCTTAATCTCACATTAGCCTATCGACAAGGCAACAAATTCGAAATTTTCGAGGCGTAACAACGCGTCACCCAACCGTTTCGCCACTTGCGCTGACAATAGTATGGGTGTCAGACCGTACGGACCAGCCTTATCCATTTTAGAGTTTTACAAGAAAGGCTTTATAATATTGTACTAAGGCCCATTTTATTGTTACCTATAAATAGATGGCAACCCCTTCCTTTTTCAGGTTAGCTTTTACCATTCAACAAATTATAATCAGCAAAGGATCATATTTATTTCGTCAAGTATTTTGGACCGGAGATAAGATGTATCTCCAAGCCGGACCAATCCGCTTCGTTGACTAACTCTCCCTTTTCGGTTTTGATCGTTACTGTTCAATAATACTTGCTATTACTCACTAGTATATATATATTCTATGGGATCTCATATCACTAAAGATTAAGCTCATCCACATATTCTATTCACCACTTACAAATTTAATTGTTGCTCACTACCCGATGTAAACAGTAGTGATAGGTCGTTCTCAGTTACGTAGCCATATAGTGCTTTAAGATGTGTAAAAACTATTTTAGAAGCTTTGAAGATTGTGGTTATAGCTTAATTAAAAGCTATTTTATTTCCTCATCTGTCCTTTAAAATGATGGTGCTTCATCCATCTTAGCTGTCCTATTTTCTACTACGACTTATCCACTCTTTTTTTGAATGGAAGTTTTCCTTTCCTACAATCTTCAGTATTTTTTCTTTTGGGTTTCTCTGGGTGATGTCTTGTACATGTGTTATGTCACGTATCATCAAACCCGTATGAATTAAACCTGTTAACCGGTTTGAACCAGACCGGACCGGTAACCGGTTAACAAATCGGTCGGTTTCCGATTTAAAACCGGAACCCGCCACCGGTTAAATAACTGAAACAGGACCGGTCCGGTTCAAAAGTGTTCAAAACCTCTTTTTTTTTTTTTTTTTGTATAGTATATATATATATATATATATATATATATATATTATAGTATTTATTAGTATATTGTAGGTATATTTACATATGTTATATAATTTTATAAGTAAGGTTTATATATTTACCGACTAACAAAGAATAATAAAGATATACGTATATATATATATATATATATATATATATAGATATATATTAAGTTATATGCTTAAGTTATACTACATATACCTAAAATATACTAAGAATATACTTACATATATATCAATATACTTAGGTTATATATATATATATATGTTTAAGTTATATGTATACTATATATACTTATATATTATAACTTGGGTTATTTATAGCTTAATTTTTCTCTAAGTTTATAAATTCGTATTTTATAAATTAAGTATATTTATATTATAAGTATATTCTTAGTATATTTTATTATTTTTCAAGTATATAACTATTTTTAATTTATAGATGTATATTATAAGTATATTCTTAGTATATTTTAGGTATATTCCTAACTTAATATAAGTAAAAATATGAACACAAGTAAATAGAAGAAAGCTCAATGAGCCATATATTTTATTCATTTTTGGATAACATTTATTTGCAAGAATTTTTAACTTGCAAATAATACATGAGTTGCAAAGAAATAGTAGAATAATAAAATCACCAATTCTCAATCATATATATATATATAGATATCTTCATATTTGGTCCGCTCCACTTGCTATCAAATTTTCAATCTCTTCCTCTTCGCCTTCCTCCGCTTCTAAGTTTTGGTTGCGTCGCTCCAATCTAATCCAATCGCGAATGTGCACTAGTACTTGCAAGCTAAATCCGGATAATGAGTGTCTATGGTCTCCAATTTGTTGTCTTCCTTAGCTAAATGCACTCTCCGAAGCCACGGTTGATACTTGAACCGTAAGAATATCTCGAGTCATTCTTGAGAGTATCGGATGACTTGCCTTGTATTTCTTCTATCATGTCACCTAGTTCCTTGATATCCACATTTGGCTGCATCAAATAAAAGTGATATTCATCAAAGTTTGCATTACAAGAAGGAGTTGGATGTGAATGTAAAACTTTTAAATGCGACAAACCCGACAAGTCCTTTTTGCTACTTTGAGAAGTAGTAGGGCGTGGAGCAACGGGTGTAGCATGTTCTTCCAAATTAGAATAATGACTAAAAAAATTTCTAAACTCGACATCAATAGCGAGTTCGGCTTCAGCTAAAGATGGCTCAACTCCCTCTTCAATTTCTAAAAATGTATAAATTTGATTAACCAATGCTTTAGTATAAGAAACTTTTAAACAAGGATTTAAAAGAGAACCCAATATAAATAAAGTTGGGATGGGAAAAAAATATTTCTTAAATTTTGTTGTCATATAAAAAATAGCCGCTTGATAACCGGGTTTATATTTATACTCTTGTAAAACTCTAGCTATTTCCGATAAGTAGGCTAAAATTTCATCCATAGAATTGTTTAGAAAAAGCAAGAGTTGCATTATAAAAAAATTCTAAAAGTTCAACACATTCCTTAACATCTTCCCAATGCGTAAAATTCAAACAATTATCATTATTAATATTATATTTGTTGTGAACTTGTTGTATGGGAATCCTATACTCATATGCTTGTTGTAGCATAATGTAAGTGTAGTTCCACCTAGTCTCAATTTCTACTTGAATTTTCCTAGGTCTAAGGTTATTTTCCACACAACAATTCTTAAAATCTCTAAGTCTTCCCCTATTAGCATTACAAAAAAACGCAACCGCCTCTAACTTTTTGAATAGAATCGTCAAAACACACAAGACCATCTTTAACAATTAAGTTTAAAATGTAACAACTACATCTCACATGAAAAATATTTTTTTAGCGGAGGGTTTAATTCTCTTTTTAAAAGACCAATCGCCTTTGTATTATTAGAAGCATTATCTAAAGCAATACAAAGTGTTTTTCTATAAATGTTAAAAAATCTCATAATAATAGACATTGAATCCGCTAAAAATTTTCCATCGTGACGACCTTTCCCTTCATCATATAAAAAAGCTATAATTTTTTTTTGCATAACCCAATTATCATTAACCCAATGACATATAATAGCAAAAAAATCTAACTTGTTACGACTAAGACCCAAATCGACGGTAAGAGAAACATTACAATTTAAAGAATTAAATACATGGCGCAAATAAAATCTATATTTTTTATACAAATCTATAACATCCGCTCTACAAGTACTTCTAGGAATACCCTCAAATAACGGATTATAACAACGTTGAATGTAAGTAACAAACCCCAAACCCGAAGGAAAGGAAAATGGTAAACAATCATAAGCTACCATTTTAGCTATTTCTACACGCTCTTTTTTCTTGTCATACTTAAAAATTTTACCGGTTCATGGGTCTATCGTTATTTGAATACCCCCCACATTTGAACCCGTTTGCTCTCTCCAAACATCCATATGTTTCTTTCTCATATGACCATTTAGTGTACCCGTATATATATTCCACAAAGGGTACATTTAGCCGTTTGGCTTTTTATCCTTAGTCATAAATTTCCAAATTTTAGCGGTTGGCTTACGAGTATTTATCTTGTGTATGTGATTGTGTAGGACCTGTATCTCCTATGGGATTTTCGAGGGCTTGTGTTTCATCATCATCATCATCATCAATTTCATTAAAAGTATCGGTATAATGTTGTTGCATTGCCTCATGACCTAAAAGTGGATTATTTCCACCAACATCAATACCTAAATTAGGTGTTTCTTCCACAAATGTTTCCTATTAAAGCCACCCCTAACAATACCACTACTACCGGACCACGTCTAAATCTCTTCGCCATTATTAAATAGAATTAATTTAAATCACACTCAAATAAATATATATATATATATATATACCAAATTGCCGGGACTAATTTCCAACAAAGTGAAGGTGGCTAGAATTGCAAATTCACCAAAGCTACTTGGATTATTGCAAAATCACCATACCAACAATATTATAATTGCAAAATTAATAATTGAAACTATAATAAGACTTTATAATACTTAATTGAGAGAAATTTAAAGTGGCTAATTGTTGTAAAGTAACTATATATATATATATATATATATGGAGAGGGTTTATATAAAAAACTTGAGGGGATGGGTTAAAGTGTTAAAAAAAAAAGTTTGTTTTAAATGTGGTTTTTGGACCGTTTAAACGCTATTTTTTGCAAATGAACATGTTGGGTTTGCCTAACGGCTACATTTAAAAAAAAAAAAACTAACTTGACGGTTTAACCGTTTCCAAAAAAATCAAACGGGTTTAATAAACGGTTAACCTAACCTATTGTTTAGTATGAATAACACGAAAGACTAGCTAGCTCTTCGGAATGTCTAGTATTTTGTCGAAGAAATTGCACATTTTGCCCTTCAAATGGGCTTATCTTTAATTTTGAGAAAAGCACACAAACTACCCATAAAAACAAAATACTCCTATTTACCATAATTTGGCCCCTTGTAATTTAATAACAGTCGCTGCCCCTTCCGGGAAAAATATTTATTCGAACAGTAGCGGCGGCAATTCCCCCAAATTGCGGCTGTCGGCTCCCAATTGTTTTTCTTTTGCTTTTCCTGTTCTCCTTTTTATTTCCTTCATGCTCTTAATTGGCTCCTTTTTCTTTTTTGTTTTCTCTTAATTTTCATTTCCTTTTGTTTTAGTTTATCTTCTTCTTTTTTTATCCCTTTTTTATTTTTGTCTTTACTCTTGTTTTTTTTATTTTAAAGATTAAAAATACAAAGACACAAATACTAACTAGTTATTTTAGATTAATAAAAAAAATAGAGAAATTGAATAATTAGAATAAAACGAAAAATAATAGAAGAAAAATATTAAAGTTTTTAGCTTATTTATTAAAATTTAAATTAATAGAAAATATATTTTTATAATTTTTTTCTCTTTTGCAAATGAAAAAAAAATTATATCTAAAATATGACTCAATTTTTTTTATATATATTTTAACTTGATAAAACAGATATGAAAATTTAATGTATCAAAATTAAGCTTAAAATCTTTTTTTTTTTTTGTATTTTTAATAATTCTTTTTCTTTTGAAGGAATGAACATGTCCTTTATGATACTTTGTCAGTTTATGATATACTTATTATATGGATATCATAAAGGACTGAGGATTTTTTTTTTTAAGGAAGGAATCTTTGTGATATCTTGTCAGTATATGATATATACCATGTGAGTATCATAGATGACTAAGCTTTTATTGAAGGAATAAATCAATCATCTATAATATCTTGTCAGTATATGATATATCATGTGAGTCAGTCCTCGATGATACTCTATTAGTATATGATATATACCATTTGGGTATCATAGAGGATTGAGTTGTGTTTTCTTGCGTATGAATCAATCTATGTGATACCATATTAGTATATGATATATACTATGTGAGAATCATAGACAGTTAAGCCATTTTTTTTAAGAATGAGTCGGTCCTCTATGACATTTTGTCAGTATATGCTATATACTGTGGTCATTCATCGATGATACCCTGTTAGTATATGATATATACCATGTGAATATCATAGATGATTGAGTTGTGTTTTTCTTGAAGGAATGAACCAATCCTCTATGATATCCTGTCAGTACATGATATACCATATGAGTATCATAAAGGACCGAATAGTATTTTTTGAAAGAATGAATCAATCTTCTATGATACCCTGTCACTATATGATATATACCATGCGGGTATCATAGAGTATTGAGTTGTATTTTTCTTGAAGGGGTGAATCAGTCCTCTATGATACTATATCAATATATGATATGTATCGGGTTGGTCTCATAGAAGATTGAGCGTTTTTCTTGAAAGATTGAACCGCCAATCCTATACGATACCCTGTCAGTATATGATATATACCATGTGAGTATCATAGTGTACTGCAACGGTATACTTCAACTTTTGTTGATTTGATATACTATATGCTAGAATGAATTATTTTTTGAGATATACAAAAAATAAAATAAATAAAAAGATAATGTATTAGTTATTTTTTAAATTGATATAAGAAAAACAAATATAAAGAAGCCAAAAGGTGTGTAATATAGTATGATAAAAAGCAGGAAGTAAAGCAAAAAGTAATTTGAAAGAAATAAAATTAGAAAAGGATAAAAAAGTAAATGAAAATCACCAGGAATTAAAAAAGAAGAATAAATAAAAATAGCCAAAAAGGTGAATGAAATTAGATTATGGAGAAAAAAATGAAATTAAAAAGCGAACAAGAAATAAATAAATAAAAAAGAAGAAAATAGAAAAAAAAAATGAAAAGAAAAGAGCTAGAATTAAATATGGAATCAAATTATGGTGAAAAAGAAAATAAAAATAGTATGATTTGGAAAAATATAAGTGAACAAAAAAAAGAGGAAAAAAAAAATGAGAAAAAAAAAGAAGAGACAATACTTATAAAAGATACAATGGCTTAAAAGATAAAGTGGCTAAAAAGAGTAAATAGTTTTGGGGGTATGAAAGTAAAGGGGACATGGAAGGATAATTATGTTGTGTATTGGGTATTGATGTTCTTTTCCCTTTAATTTTTGCCCTGGTATCATGAAACAACACCCAACATGGATGTGTTTGTCATCAATTTTGAAAGAGCTATATGCATTGCACTAGGCCGAATATTGCTTTTGCAGTTTGTCAACTGTCAAGATATACTCCTAATCCAAATAATGATCATTGGAGAGGTATAGTTAGGATACTTGGATATTTTAAAAGAACAAAAGAATTTTCTTTGTGTTACAAAAGATTTCCTAATTTGTTTTAGAAAGATATTGTGATGCTCGTTGGATAACTAATATTGGTGATAACAAGTCAACGTCAGGATGGATTTTCATTATGCTTAACGGGGCATAAGTTCTCTAAGGGCGCGGCGCATAACTCGTGAAATATTATGATGCAAAAATATAAAATATATACCCCGCGGAAAAGTTATTTTTCTTGAGGCGCAAAACTTAAAGACCTACATAAAATAGGCACAAAAGTGCAAATGATCCTATTTTGTTAAGACGCATTAGGCCCAAAACTATGAGATGGACATCAGCCTTGTAATGGGCCTTATCGAGGAGTTGGGCTAACTTTGCTATTTTTGATAGAATTAAGTTTGGGGAAATAACTCATATATACAACTTACACATCTAGTTTGCGTACCGATGTTGTATTATCGGTGTATATACATATCATATAGATCACCTTCCTCCATTCAAAATCCATTAACAATGAAAAATCAAGTCCAAGTCAAGCACCCATCAACACCACAATCTCCATTTTCCCTCAACAAACACAGAAGAACCAAGCAATAAAAAGAAGAATATGGTGTCGAAGACAACATCGACAAGAGTCATCTCACAATGTTTATATTCCTTCTTCTTCTTCTTCAGTGAGAGATTCAAAATAAATCTTATCATCGTCGAAGAAATTGAGCTTATCAGTATTTAGTGTCACTTTGGAGATGAGAAATTACCCGTTGAAAAAATTGAGAAAATGATGTCAATAAAAACACTCAGTGGGACCAAAATCTTCATTCCAAGATCTAAAAAAAATTATTACTCCAATCGTCAAAAACATCTTTGATTGACAAACCATTTGAACCCTAGCTACAAATGAAGAAAATAGAGAGAGAGAGACAGAGAGAGAGAGAGATAGAGAGAGAGAGAGAGAGAGAGAGAGAACTCAAGATTTCATGGATAGGGTGAAGAGACTTGGTAGGGAGAAGAAGGTCTAGGAGGAGGGTTAAGAAAAAAGAGGAGCGGGTTTTAGCTATTTGGGAATAGGGTGTATGATTCATCGGATTGGGCCAAATTAGTAAACTAGTCTACTGGACGGATGCTGTAGATTGCAATATTGTAACTTGAATTTCTGGCTCACTTTGTTTAGTAGATTTTTGAGTTAACTGCTATTGGGGCAGATCATGGTTTTTTACGTTTTGAGTTGGGTGTTTTTTCACGTTAAATCCTATGTACTTACCATTCTGCACTTCAGTACTTTTAGTTATTTGAACTGAATACTCATAAAAATCAGGTTTCATCTAGTCATGTCAACAGAACCTTAACTTTTAAAATAATCCATAATTTTAAAGGTTCAAAGTGTCACCACAACCTTAAATTTTGAACTTATTGAATTTAAATCCAGAATCCTCTTCTCAATATTATAAACTCTACTTGGGAATAAAAATATCTACTATTCTTTTGTGTTCTTTGCGATATCCAGTTTATATCAATCAACAGAAAACGAGATTTTTTATCGAGTACTACATTACAATATTGAACAAGATTTATTAATCAAATTCCTTCTGACAATCAACTTTTCTCACATCAAGCTCCATCCCCTCCTCACATTAGGGCCTCCCTTGAACATAAAACAAATTAAACCACATAAATTTTGAACTGAATCCCCTGCCCACCGTTTCAGTTGTTTTTATTAGGCTGCAAAACCAGAGTATATATACATTTTTATTTTTCTCAAACACCCCCCCCCCCCCCCCCCCCAAAAAAAAACCCCGCGCATACACACATTAATCCATTTCTAATTATTCTCTCGTTTTCTCATTTTAAGAAACCTCTTTGGTTCAACAGGGCTAACAGGTTTTTTCTTCTGAGCTTCAACATCCTCCAAATCCTCATGATCCTCAAATTTGCTTATTAAAGACGAGTACTGAACATTTTCTCTGAAAAACTTGACGAGAATCAAATAAAGAGATACGGTAAAAACAGTAATTCCAACTAAATCCCAACTGAATTGTATATTTACTAATGACTTAGCTCTTTCAAGTGCTTCCTTGTCATGGCGTCTAACCACTTTACGCCCGCCTTCCGTGTTCAGAAAACAACCTTTCGCGATAAAATCCTGGGTTGGACGTCATCGCAATTGCAACTCTTCTATCGTTTTCGCGAAAGTGAGCTTGACTGGACGTTATTTCCGTTCACAAAGCTGGGCAGGGTTCGAAGTTTCACTATCGCGGACCATCTTTCCTTTATCTCATTATTTCATGTCAGCACTTGCTGAAAATCATATTTAATTCTCTTCAGCTAGTTTAACTTCTTACTCCTCTTATGACTTCAGTTGGGATCGTGCCTTTTAAGCCTTTATAAACCCATAAGACAACCTAAGTATCAAGTTTTATAGTGTTCTAGCAACTATTCACTAGAAAAAAACAGGGAAAGAAGTAGTTTATCAACATTTGCATTGATTAATGCAAAAAGGTTGAATCACACTAGATGATAAGAAAATTTCAGGAAAATTAGCCAAATAGATTAAATTGACCCCCCAGGCAATTATCGATTGACTGCTTCTTTTTCAAAAGAAAACTAAACACTCCAGTTCCCAGTCTGGGACCATGAGTGTAAATATTAACGTTGCGTTAGAGGGGGACCAAACAGAAAGAACTTGTTTTAAAAGTAGCAAATGCCTGTACATTTGAGATTACATGAAGCATTACACTCTCTTTGTCTCAATACTCTTTCATTTTTTTTAGTCTGTCTCAAAAAATGTAACCTTTCCTTAACTAGAAACAATTCAACTTTGAAATTTTTCTTTTACCTTTAATGAAATGATTTATAACAAAAAAATTTCAAGGTTTGTTTTGGACCACAATTTTTAAAAGTCTTTCTTTATTTATTTCTTAAACTTTATGCTAAATTAAATGATACTACATAAATTGGTACAGAGGGAGCACAAAAAAGGATAGTCTAGCTTATGAAGTCCTTCATGGAGAACTGGTTCTTGCTTGGTCTAATCCTGAAAGCCACTAGTCCTAAGAAATCATTGATCTTCAATATGCAACTTTAACAAGACATTGGAATAAATTCGTTGAAGATTGTTTCCCTTTTAGTATTTTCTCCCGGTTAGCCAACTGGCATTCTACCATATTGCCTTCATGTGGATAATTTATCATGTTAATATACAATTTTTTAAAAATTAATCGGAAACATACCACGTACCAGGAACTAGTACATACATGTTTGTGAGAACCACTAAAATATTACCGTAGTAAATATTAACTTCAAAATCCATAATTTCAAAGATCCAATTAGGTCAATAATTAGAATTTTAAATTTTGAGCTCAGTATATTTAAATTATGAATCCCCTTTCTCAATTGGATCATCTACTTGGAAATAAGAATCTCTACAATTCTCTGCCTTCTTTGCTATACCCAGGATCAATCAACAAAAAACAGGAATTTTATGATAATTGAACATGATTTATTAATCAAATTCCTTCCAACAATCAACATTTCTCACATAAGCCCCGTCCCTCACATGTAGGCCTCCCCTAAATATAAAAACAAACTTTGAACAGAATCCCCTGCCCACCATTTCAGTTGTTTTATTTTTACTAGGCTGCCAAACCATAGTATATATACATTTTTATTTTTCTCACCACACCACGCCCCCGCACATTCACACACACACACACTCCATTTCTAATTATGCTCTTGTTTTCCCATTTCAAGAAACCTCTTTGGTTCACCTTGGCTGACAAGTTTTCTCTTCTGAGCTTCAACATCCTCCCAATCCTCATGATCCTCAAATTTGCTCATTAAAGACAAGTAAACATTTTCTCTGAAAAACTTGACGAGGACCAAATAAAGAGAGACGGTAAGAACAGTGATTCCAACTAAATACCAACTGAATTGTATATTTACTAATGACTTTGCTCTAACAAGTGCTTCCTTGTCATGGCATCTAACCACTTTACGCCCGTCTTCCGTGTTCAAAAAACAACCTTTGGCGATAAAATCCGGTGTCCAAAGCATGATACCTATGACCATCATCCAAATTCCTTGAAACATAATGCTGTAACATCTAACAAAACTGTTCAAGAAACTCTTTGGGAAAGGAATTCCCAGAAGGGTAGTGGCAAAAGACGAAAAAATGACAATTTGGAGAAGCCAATGGTATTGTCCTTCGACACCCATATGGTCAGTGGAATGAAGATGGAAGAGGAGGAGTTCTTGGAAAAAAGCAACAGCTCCAAGAAATAATGTAAGCCCATGTTGAGCTGGGGTTGAAGGGATGATTTTGTCCAATATTATTGAAAAGGCTGCATAGACAAAGAAATTAAGGGAGATATTTGCATGTTCAAAGTTATGGAGATGATATGAAGGAATGGTTCCATCAGAGTCTAGAGGTTGGTGTTTTGATGGACCAATGAAGAGCTCCATTGATATGGACAATAAGGTGCCAACCATAATCACAAAAAGCTCCGCATACCTGATGATTTCAAAAATACAATGAGTTAAGTGTTAAGAATCTTAAAAATTGAACTCGTCAAACTTAAACTCCTGAAACTGATCTGAATAGTCAAGCAAAGATATATATATATATATAAAAGTTAGTGTTAAGAATCTTAAAAGTCGAACTTGTCAAATTTAAATCCTGAAACTCAGTCTTAATAATAATCAAGAAAAACTCTAATCAAAGGTACAATATATAAGTTAAGTGGTAAAAATCTTAAATGTCGAACTTGCCAAACTTGAATCTTGAAACTGCATATCAAAAGTACAATATATAAGTGTTAAGAATCTTGAAACTCAAACTCGTCAAATTTAAATCCTAAAACTGCTCTGATTAATAAAAAAAAACTCCAATCAAAAGTATAATAAATTTAAGTGTTAAGAATCTTAAAGGTCGAATTCATCAAATTTAAATCTTGAAATTGCTCTGAGTAATCAATAAAAGCTCTAACCAAAAGTACAATATACTACGTTAAGTTCTAAGTATCTTAAAAGTCGAATTCATCAAATTTAAATCCTGAAAGTACTGCTCTGAATGATCAAGAAAAGGTCTAATCAAAAGTACAATATATAAGTTAAGTGTTTACGATCTTAAAAGTCTAACTCGTCATATTTAAATCCTGAAACTGTTCTGAATAATCAAAAAAAGCAGAAAATACCTGATTCTTGGAGCTGGGAACCATGGCAAGGAAGTGTAGGATTTTGGGTGCAGAGCATGTAATTTTGTGTGATTGAGCAAGTGCCAAATACCAATAAGAAAAAACCCAAACCCTGGTGCTACATGCCCTACCAATGAGCCCATCTTTTTAGTTAACACAAAACTTAAGTGGTTCTGTTGCTAGTGTCTAGTCTTGTGGTTTTGGAGAAAGATAGTGAAGAGGAAAGATGGGGCAATGAGATGAGACGGGGGGAAAAGCGAGAGGGTTATATATACTGATGGCAAAAGGCATTATGCAGTATCTTTGTTTCCCTATGTAAATAATTTTGACACAATATAGGGACTAAAAGATTATTCGAATTTTTACATGATAAATTTACTTTGATAATGTATTAGGATTTGAATAACTATTTAATAAGTTCCAAAGTTGCATTATAATTGAGCCATCTGTTTCATTTTGTTTGGAATAATTTAACTCACACGAAATATTAGAAAGATAGGAAACTTTTAAAATAACGGTCTTAAACATGCCATAACAAATGTGTGGCTATAAGTTTTCGAAACTTATTAACTTAAACATGTCATACCATTTGTATGATTATAAAAGTTTCTCATTTTTTAAATAAAAATTTATGTCATTCTTTTTTAACGGACTTATAATGAAATAGTGTGAAACAAGGTGAAACGGAATGAGTAATTATTTAATAAAATCATTGTTTTATAATCAATTCAAAACACAACAATTGCTTTTTGAAACACTATTTTTAAATATTAACCAAAACCAAATCCAGAGCACATTGTAAGCGTCCAAAACGCAGCTCTTTCTATCTCATTAAGATCAAACTTGCTAGTCGTCACTCACACTAATTGAGAATTCAATAAGTTTGTTCTTTCTTCAAAGGAAAAGAAGTAGATGAACTACGTAACCTAAAACAAATGTTATCTTTCAAAGACAAGTCCAGTTCATGTGCAATCAAAATCCTTGGTGAGCTTAGCCATTTGAGTACATTCTCCTTATGCAAATTAATTACTTGTTTATTTAGATAACATGAGTCCGAATCTTGTTCGTCTTATAAGAGTGACTTTGTACACTCACCATATTTGAGTGCAAGTACGTTGCTAGCTAGTCATGTTTATTAGAAGCTGAGTCAAGTCGGGTTCTGAAATTTAATTTTTATACATATTTAGTGGATTAATACAAATATAAAATTCTTTAATGAATCTTGTTTAAACTAATACTGTTAAAGGAAAATTGACTAGTTATTTTAGAAATGCAACGTCTATTAGTTTACCTCTAATTCTGTGTAAATTTTTTAATAGCATGAAATTTTTATGTGGACTAAGAGCAATAAACAGTGATCAATAATAGTTAATAACTACGAATAATGAAAGAATCCAGTTAAGAAACAGACACGCTCTGTAATAAAAATATAGAAAAGTTGCTCTTTCTGATAATTTCGTCATAGTCAATTAAAACTTAAAAATAACAAAACTTAAAATAGAAGGGAGGAGGAGAGAACTCAAAACCCACATAGTAAAAAATGCATTTATTATAAACAGTGATAGGAGTAGATTTTTTAACAAATTCATAAAGGACTTGAGACAGGGACGAGACTTTAGAGAGACAAGAATAATGGGAGATTCTTTCTGTTTTGTATTCATCATAATGACCTCCTTATATAGAAGTAAGGTCTTCGTTCTCTTAGTCTAACAAGGTAACCATATTCTAATAGAACTATAATTCCTATATTACCATAATTACAATTGTACCATAAATAAACTATTATATACTCTCAATACCCCCCTCAAGTTGGAGCATGAGGGTCCCCAGTGCCTAACTTGCCAAGCAAATATTGATGCTGCGATTTGCCCAAAGCCTTTGTAAACATATCGGCCAATTGCTCACTGGTGGACACATGACAGGGAAGTATTACACCGGATTGGAGTGCGTCCCGGACGTAGTCACAGTCAACTTTAATATATTTAGTCCGTTCATGAAACACTGATTGCGTGCAATATATAATGCCGCTTGACTATCACAATACATTTCCACCTGAGATTTATGGTCAACGCCCAAACTATGCAAGATTCCCTTTAGCCATTTCAATTCACAGATTGTCATTGCCATTGACCGGTATTTCGCCTCCGCTGACGAGCAAGAGACAATGTGTTGCTTCTTGGTTTTCCATGATATGGGTGAATTCCTGAGGCAGATAAATCAACCGATAAGTGATTTTTGAGTCAACGGGCATCCAGCCCAGTCCAAATCACAAAGATCCATATAACTGGAGATCACAATATTTTCTCACCACAATACCTTGTCCTGGGTTCTTCTTCAAGTAGCGCACTACACGAAGAGCCGCGTTCCAGTGTGCTTCCTTCGGCTGTTGCATGAATTGGGACAGAACATGCACGCAATATGATAACTCAGGTCTCCTAAAACTGAGGTATATGAGTCTACCAACTAGACATCTGTTTGGTTCCGGATCTCCCAAAGGGGATCCTTTGGCCAACGCCAAACTGTGATTCTGCTCCATTGGAGTATTGATTGGTTTAGCTCCCAGTAAACCGGACTCAGAGATTATTCCAAGGCATATTTTCATTGACAGAGAAATAATCCAGTTGGTCCGCATGCAACTCCAATGCCCAGAAAATAATTCAGAGGTCCCAAATCCTTCATGTAAAAACATGTGCAGAGATAGTCTTTGAATTGTTCAATGGCACTATGATCATTTCCAAAGATAATCAAGTCATCCACATATACTAAGATGTTAAGCAAAGATACCTCCGCGGTGCAAAGTGAATAGAGAATAATCTGAGTACAACTGTTTGAAACCATATTTCATCAAAGCACTTCAAACCAACACCTTGGAGCTTTCTTCAAACCATACAAAGATTTTCGGAGTCAACATACTTGCCCCGAATTAGGAACGCGAAATTCCGGTGGCAATTTCATATAAATCTCCTCTGTAAGGTCACCGTGCAAGAAGACATTATTCACATTCATCTGATGCAACTCCTAATTTTGCGCAGCCGCAACTGCAGGAAGGTCCGAATGGTTACTACCCTTAGCAACCGGAGAAAAAGTTTTGTTGCAGCAATTCCTTCCTCTTGTTTATTTCTGAAGATGACCAAACGAGCTTTATATTGCTCAATTATACCGTCAGAGTTGTACTTTATTTTGTACACTCATCTACATCCGACTGCTTTCTTATCCGGTGGTAAAGTTTCTAGTGTCCATGTTCCATTATCCTCCAACGCTTGGATCTCTTGCTGCATGGCTATTTTCCAATGTTCCTTTTTCATTGCCTCCGAAAAGGTTTTTGGTTTGGTTCCTGTGGTAATTGTTGCAAGGAACCTTTGGTGTTGTGAGGAAAAATATCACAGGATATATAGTTAGCTAAAGGATAAGGTACACCTGAGGGTTGCTGAGGATCGAACGGATGCGTTGATGAACTTTTTTTCTGGAATGTTTCAGTAATGTAGTCACGCAATCGAATCAATTCATGCTTCTGACGTTTACCCCGACCCAACTGTTCCTCTGGTGTCCTTTTGCTGGCCCGGATACCTTCCGTCTGTACTTCCTCCACACTTTCACTATTTGGACCGACATCTGTCCAGTCTAATTCTGGTTGATCCGTAGGTTTGGTATTCGGTGTCCGTATTTCTTCCATTTGAGTTTCGTTTGTACCTACATTATTAGTCTGGTCTTTTTCAAAATCGTGTTGGTTTCTTTCTTCCTCAGTTTCATCTAGGATCACTTCTATGCTGTCGGCCAAGTTACCTGATCCTTCGGCAAAGGGGAACTTAGTCTTGTAGAAGTCCACATCTCTTGAGACTAAATATTCATCGTTCTCTAAGTCATACAATCTCCAACCCTTCTATCCGTAGGGGTATCTGAAGAAGACACACCTACGACCCTGACTCTCAAACTTGTCCCTCATTCTTCCCTTTGTGTCAGCGTAGCAGAGTGACCCTATAACCCTTAAGCCGTCATACTGTGGCGCATTCCTGTACAAAATTTCATAGGGAGTTTTCCATTCAAAATCCTAGACTGCGTTCTATTTGATCAAATACCCTGCAATCAAAACACATTCTCCCCAGAATTTGATCGGAAGGTGACCCTAAAATCTTAATGCTCGCGCCACATTAAGAACGTGACATTGTTTTCTTTTGACTCTTCCTTTTTGTTGAGGTGTCCCTATGTAAGATGTTTGAAACAAAATTCCATATTCGAAGAAGTAAGTCTTCATACACGTGAATTTAGTTTCATTATCACTTCTAAATATCTTCACCCTTTTTCTGAACTACCTCTCCACAAAAGTGAAGAAATTCTTCATGGTTTGGGACACTTCTTTCTTATCAACTAAGAGAAAGATCCACACGGCTCGTGAACGGTCATCCACAATAGTTAAAAAATATGAAGCACCACAGGAGGAATGGGTTCTATATGATCCACATAAATTTCAATGAATCATCTCAAAAGTATGCGAAGCAATATATTCACTTAAAGGAATAACACTTCTCGTTTGCTTTGCCCGTTGGCATACATCACATTCTCTATCCAATCTATCACCACTCTCCTTTAAGCCTAAAGACGTAATAGACTTCATTACTTGTGCTGAAGGATGACCCAACCGTTTGTGCCAAAGATCGAACCAATCAACTGCCTCTGCCTTCATAGGCCGTATCAGTGGCACATTCCGAAAATAGTAAACTCCACCTCGATGCTCACCCATTCCAATCAGCTTCTTCGTGGTGGATTCCAGTAGAGAAGACATAATTCTATTAAATGTCACATCACAATCTAAATAATCAACTAGTTGTGATACAGGAATTAAATTGCATGTCAAATCCAGAACATAAAGGACATTCTTTGACCATATCTTATCATTCAGCGTCGCTGTTCCTTTTTTTGTAGGCACCGAGCTACTTCCATTTGGAAAACCAACTGGACACCTAGGAATGTCTCATTTATTGCTCAGTTCCTCCGAATTATCTGTCACATGGTTGGTAGTTCCAAAGTCTATGATCCAGGATGAGTTTTCGGTCTTACTATCCGTCTTCCAATTTGGGTTTATTCTCTGGGAATTCAATATGTGAATCACAGTCTAGGGATCTCATCGCTCAAATTGTGAAGTCCTATGCCACCTGTGTTCACCGTTCCTGTCTCCGCCTGAGTTCCTTCTTTGACAACCACGGTGTTAGCCCGATAATTACCTCTTCCATGATCGGATCCCGGTGTACCACTCTATTGTTGTTGTTGTTGTCCTCGTCTTCTTCCTCTAGTTTTCTCGGCTCCTTTTTTATTTCCTAGCCACCAATTTGGATAACTAATGAGTCAAAAACATCGATCCACAATGTGTTCGGATCTATTGCAATGTGTGCAGAGTGCACCATCATTTTTTCCTTTACCTTGGTCATGGTAAGGGTTTCTTCCTTGTACGGAAAAAGCCATGGTTTCACTCCGGTCCTCTGTTTTTCGTGTGATTCCTCTCACACGCTCTTCTTGCACTACCTTCGAATAGACCTTGTTTAATGATGGCAACGGTTCCTCTCGGCCGATATGTTTGACCTCACCATTCCATACATTCCCTCATCCAATCCCATGAGGAAAAGATGCACTTTTTCTTTTTCTCTTTTGGCGTCTAGGACCGTTCCTAGATTACACGTGCATTTTCCGCACGTACAAGTTGGGATCTATTTGTAATTTGCCAATTCCTCCCGCAGCTTACTGAGTTTTCCATAGTAATCTACTATATCCTTCCTTTTTGCTTGCACTCCGCTAGTTCCGCCTTTATTTGTTGCGTCCGAGGGCTGTTAATAACGGCAAACTGCTCTCGGATACTTGTCTATAATTCTTCCGCTTTCTCTTTATGTGTAATCGTTGAGAAAAGCATCGGTTCTATGTTTTTGCGAATTCACGACACCAACAATGAGTTTATAGTCCATCAATCTTCCAAGTCTGGCGACTCTTAATCCGGCTTCTTGATCTACCGTCAACGAAGCCAAATTACTTCTTTGCTCTTAGGGATGTCCTCATGGATCTAGTCCATTTTTCATCATTTTCACCCTTCAATTGGACTTGTGTCACCATAATTCCAGGGTTATCATTCGACGTAATATCGTGGGGAGAAATTGTTTCTCTTTGGGTTTTGTTTTCTTCAAAGGAGACTCCTTTGCTAGTATTGCCGGTTTCTTTATCATCGCCTACCATGATTTTAGAGGTTTTGTGTTATTTCTAACGTGTCACTAATACCATGTTAAAATCGAGACAAGGATGAGAATTTAGAGAGACAATATTAATGGGAGAATTCTTTCTGCTTTTTATTCATCATAATGATCTCCTTAGATAGAAGTAAGGTCTTCCTTCTCCTATTATAACTAGGTAACCCTATTCTAATAGAATTATAATTCCTATATTTCCATAATTATAATTGTACGATAAATAAACTATTATATACTCTCAATAGACTTCTCTATTTATTCTTTCATTAAAAGGATAATAAATCATAACTTGGAAGGAGATATTTCATCATATAAATAATAGATAAAGCAATTAAGATGAAAATAATTAAGAGAACGCAGTATCAAAAAAACAATTACATAAAGATGGGGTGAACAATTAAGATGGGCAAAATATGCATTGTTTCAGATAAGAAGAGGAAAATGTCATAGTTTAAAGTTGAAAAGAGAATTTAGTTTGCGAAGCAATTGGAGGGGAGAAATATTTTTCACACTTTATGAAAGTGAAACATATATTTAAGTTCGAAGGCCTCGACTTTTACTAGCTGAACTGAACTAACTTGAAAACTTATCAAAAAAAAAAAAAAAAGTGTTTTTCAACTAACTTGAAAACTTATCATTACTTGACCTCACTAGCTCGAAATAATAACAAAAAAAATACAATTTCGACCTCATAGGGTCGAAATGATTTTTAGTACAACTAAAAGATAAAATTTAATTATTTTTGGTAAATTTTAATTATGTAAATATAAAATAATTTTTAAAAAAAATAATATTTCTACCTTATGAGGTTGAAAAATTAAGTCAATTTTGGTCAAACATGACTTAATATTTTTGACCTCACGAGGTTGGAAAAACTAAATCATATGACCCGATCAGGTCTTTTTTCTCCTCCTCTCTTCTCCTTCTTTCTCTCTCTTTCCTCTGTCCTTTCTCTCTCCATCGCCGGCAACCCATTCCACCGTCCCACCGCACAGCCACAGTCACTCATCCTAACTCACCCACCACCGCCATTGCTGTTTCCGACGTCGGCAGTGCCATTTCGGGCCAAAATCAGTTTTTTTTTTTTTTTCCTTCAATCTCATGTTAGTGTAAAATTGAACTAGTTCTCTAGCATGTTTTTCAATCTCATGTTGCATTACCTTGCATATTTAGTAGATTTGTTAACTTTATTTATTGTTCAATATTTGTTTTAGGGTTTAAGATGTTAACTTTTTGTTAGGGTTTTGAATTGAAATTGAATGAAATATTGAAATTGAATGTTATTGTTGTATTGAAATTGAAATTCCAATTAATTTGGTTTAAAGATTGTTGTTGTTGTATTGAAATTGAAATTTCAATTAATTTGGTTTAAAGATTGCATTTGTGTTTGTTTCATGATGTACGGTGTGAGGTTTTCAAACATAATATGTGAGTTCATATTAAAATAAGATTATTATTAATTAAGTTAGTGTTAACTTTAGTTAATTAAGTTAGTGTTAACTTTAGTTATAAGTGTACAATTATTATTCAACGTAGGGTTTAACAATTTCAAATTTTGTGCTATTTGTGTAGACGCAATCTCGTAGTTGGATGTACGATAGAACTAATATAGGTCGATTTGGATTGAGGGATGAATTTGAAGCCAGTGCCGTTGGTTTTGTTGACTTTGCAATGAAACCTGAGGATTTTATAGTTCATGGTGTGGTTAGGTGTCCTTGTGCTAAATGTGAATGTATGAATTACGAGAAACCATAAATTGTTAGGCTTCATCTATTTGAAAAAGATTTTAAAAGTGAATATATAGTGTGGACTAGTCATGGAGAAACAAATAGCAGTTTTGGTAGATTTCAGAACTTTGTTGTTGGTGAAAGTAGCAGGGCAGTATAACCTAATGTCCAAAATTCTAGAATGCACAACATGGTTCAGGATGCTTATGGCATGCATTCCAGTTTTGAATCTAGTGGCCATGTTGCAGAACCTCTTAATGAAGAAGCCAGACATTTTTTTTGAAAAGTTAAATCAAGCTAGTCGGCCTTTACATAATGGGAGTCCCCACTGTCAATTGTTTATTGTTATTAGATTATTGAGTATCAAAGCAGATTGGAATGTTCCCCAAGGGGAAATGGATTATGTGATTGACCTCATGCATGAATTAGAGCCTGTTTGGATAGGCTTAAAAAAAGCAGCTTATAAGCTGAAAATTTCAGCTTATAAGCTGCTTTTTTTTAAGCTAAGCCAAACGGGCCAACTTATTGGGGTTATTTTAAGCACACAATGGTTTATAAGCAGGCCAGCCAAACACTCAGAAAAGCTGAAAACAACTTATAAGCTATTTTCAGCAACTTATAAGCTAAGCCAAACGGGCTCTTAGTTGACCCAGCTCTAGATATACTCGATAATTACTAAAGGAAAAGATATTGGTGCCTAAGTTGGGACTCTCATCGGTGAGAATTGATTGTTGTGAAAATGGCTGCATGTTATACTATAAGGACGACATCGGTCTAGAATCTTGTAAGTTTTGTGGTAGAGATCGGTTTAAGAAGACTCGTAGTAGGAAGAGAGTTGTTGTTAAGCCGATGGATTATTTACCTCTTATACCAAGGTTAAAGAAGTTGTATGCATCAAATAGCTCCGCTCCTCATATGAGATGGCATAGTGAAAATAGAAGACCAGCGGGTGTTATGTGTCATCCATCAGATGGTGAGGCCTGGAAACATTTTGATAGAACCTATCAAAATTTTGCAGCTGAACCACGTAACGCTAGGCTGAGTTTATGCTTAGACGAATTCACTCCACATTCTGTTTCTATAGCCCATATTCTTGTTGTCCTGTGTTCATAGCCCTATATAATCTTCCCCCTGAGTTGTGTATGACTAGTCCATATATATTCCTTAATTGCATAATTCCTGGCCAGCGTAATTCAAAAGTTTTGATTGACGTGTACTTGCAACCTTGGATTGATAAGTTGAAACAGTTGTGGGTTCCAGGGGTTGAGACATATGATGTTTCTCGTAAGCGGAATTTTAATTTGAGGGCCCTTTTAATATGGACTATTAATTATTTTCTGCGCGTACGGGATGTAATCTGGGTGGATGACAGCTAGAAAGCTAGTATGTCCTTACTGCATGGAAAATACTAAGTCCTTCACTTTAAAGAACGGAAAAAAAAATTCATGGTTTGATTGTCATTGTCAGTTCTTGTTGATGGATCATCAATTTAGGGGTATGAAAAAAGAATTCAGGAAGAATAGAATTTAACATGACTATCCACCTCCAATATTGTCAGGTAAGGAAATTTGGGAGAGGGTTCAGAACTTCTAGAAGGTTACGGAAGAAGAATCGTACATATTCTATGGGTATGGGGTTTACCATAGCTGGACAAAGCAGAGCATATTTTGAAATTTACCATATCGGAAGGATAATCTTCTGTGACATAATCTTGATGTCATGCACATTGAAAAAAAATACTTTGATAATTTGTTTAACACAGTGATGGATGTCAAGGGAAAGATAAAAGATAATGTTAAGGCTAGAATGAATTTACCTGAATATTGTAGGCGAAAAGTGTTATGGTTACAGCCGAAACAAAACAGGATCTTCAAGCCGAAGGCTAGTATTCTTTCACAAGGGAGTAAAAGCGAAAGATATGTGAGTGGGTCCAAAACTTGATGACGCCAGATGTGTCTTCATCAACTTTCGGAACACGTGTTGATATGGAGTAAGGCAGGTTACATGGGATGAAAAGTCATGATTGTGACGTTTTCATGAAAACTTGACTCCCCATTGAATTTAGTGGCTTGCCTGAACAAATCTGGGAACCTATATCAGAAATTAGTTTGTTCTTCAAAGGCTCGTGTTCCAGTACGTTGAGGGAACACAATCTTTCTCGGATGGATCAAAATATTCCTATTATCACAAACAAATTAGAGAAGATTATTCTACCGGGGTTCTTGATGTGATGTAACATCTTCCAATTTACCTTGCGTGCTAAGCCCGAATCGGAAGGCCCAGTTAATAAAGGTGGATGTATCCCTTCGAGAGGTAATGGGTCAAAATTTTAATTTATTCCTATCTAATCACTTATTTTGAAAAAATTCATGCTTAACACAATATAAATGCAGGTTTATTAGTAAGTTAAAATAGTCTATCAAGCAGAAAGTGGAAGTGCAAGGCTTAATGTCTGAAGTTTACTTTGTCAAGAAAATAGCCCATTTTTGTTCTTACTATTTTGGGAACGATGTGGCTTGTTTGCGAAACAGGCTAATCGACACTATGATAGAGGTGTGAATAAGAGAGTTAAGGCTATTGATAATGCCCCAAAAATGTCAAGAAAAAGGTAGGGCTCCGTTTATACCGCGAGGTGGCATAGTGCCAGGTCCTATACGGATTAGAGATACAGGCACTTCTCCATATCTCCACCATGTGGCACTCCATTGTCATGCTATTACGCCTAGACGGCCAAGCATATACTCAGGCGGTTTATCATGTCCAGGCTCCGCCTTATATTCCACCCCAGGGCCAAACAGAGCCTCAGGGCACCTCTCAGTCCTTTACTATGATGTCCAAAACTGGCACGATCCCACATGACCTCCCTCAGTTTTTTCATGGATCACAGGTAGCGGCTATGAGTGGTGCTTCTACAGCTACTCCCAGCCCGACTATATCACATCCCTCATCATCATCTACCCCACAATTTGGGATGTCGGGGCTTCAAATTGAAGAAAGTACCTCTAACTCTGACTGTCCCGATCCTCCACTAGGAGGTCCTCCACCGCTTGAGTCTTACGGCGAGTATGGTCGACTCATCATCGAGCCAGTGGGATTTATGTAAGTTTTTCAATTTGCATAAGGTATTTACTTTATTTTTTTGACATCTAATTATCTCATTGTTTTGCTACAGCTTCTATCCGAGAAAAGCAACAAAAAGGATTCTGAAGGCAGTCAAAGGACTCTATAGGGGTGCCCCTCCAACTTGAGGTAAGGTGCTACCAGAGTTGAAGAGGCAGATGTTTATGGAGTTTAGGGTACATTTATACGTATTTATTATTTTTAGTAAAATATTATAACTCTCTTGATTGATTCCATATATATTAAAGAGATCATTTAAATTTCTTTGCAGAGAAGTTTTCCAAGCAGCCGTAACTTGAGGAAGAATTAGCAAGAATTCTGAGAAAAGAGCGACGAAAATACTTAAGGATGCGTTACGTAGAGCCAGTAACTTATGCCAGACGCCTAAGTACATCCATGAGGATAACTGGAGAAGTTGTTGCATTATTGGGCGACTGATCCACTGTTTTTGCAACTAAGTGTGATAAGGAAGAATGCCACAGCCTCGGAGAATGGTGGATCGCTACACACTAGTGGGGCTACGAGCCAAGTGACCGTGAGGAGGAAGTTGATATGTCTCCTTAAATCATATTTTAAAAATACTCAATTTATTTACTTTATATGATTAATTACTCAAATAATTTGTTTGCAGGAGCTCGAAAGGGGCAGATATTACCTCAAGACAAGGCACTCTAGATCACTCACACAAAGAAGAAAAAAACACTGATGGTCAAGAGGAATGGGTTGAGCCATGGGCTAAGCGAAACGTACGTAAGTCACTAATTAACAATAATAACTACTTTCTTTTTCTAAATTTATCTACTAACATTGTATCTTTTAAATTCAGAATGAATTTCAACAACACTTAGAGAAGTTTCTTGCCACGCAGCCAGTAACCCCAAAGCTAATATAGCAGAAGTGGATAGAAAGTTTTGGGGGCCCAGCAAGGTATGGGACTGCTTATGGCATGGCAAATCGAGCATTTCGTCGCTTCCCGTTGGCCCTTCAATGCTTAGGTAGTTCTAGTGATACGGGGGAAATGGATCCTAATGAGTACCTATCCATGGAGGAGTAGGTTGCTCAACTAACAAGCTCACTAAATATCGCAGAGGCTAGGGAGAGGAGGAGGGATGACGAGATGTCGGGTATGAAGGCCCAATTAACATCTTACTTAATTCAGGGGCATTTTCGATTCCCTCGTGTCTCGGAGATGCTCGTAGGTCACTGCCCCTACCTTCTCAGGCTAGACGACGTAGGTCACGTGCTCACGTAGATTATACCTTTGTTGATGAGTCTAGTGAGGAGGATACGGATCACGCCTCTAACACACAATGACCTCCTTGATAACTTTTGTCTCTTTTGTTGGATATGTAAGAATTGTATAAGTTTATGATGTTTGAAGACATTTGAAGTTGTATGCTAGCTTAAGTGTTTTGTAAGTGTTTGAATGTAGTTCTCATTCGAATTTGAACTAACTTGAAGTTGAATTTGATGTGTTGTTGGTTGTGGAATGTATAATGTAGTGTATGATTGATTTTGTTGGATTGTTGGCAGCTATTTGAGCTAGCTGTTGATGATATAAATATTGTGCTTTGTTTGGAAGGTGGGCTGCTATAGTAGCAGCCAATTTCTGGAAAACAAATTCCAAAATTTCGACCTCATGAGGTCGAATTTTAAAAAAATATTGTTTCCAGATATAGATCTCATGAGGTCGATATCTTTAAAAAATAATTCACTGTTTTCCGACCTCATGAGGTCAAAATACATAAAAAAAATTAAAATATTTTTCCAAAATTTCGACCTCATGAGGTTGAAATTGATAAATTATATTTAAATCAAAAATTAATTTCGACCTCATAAGGTCGAAAACTTAATTTTTTATTTTGGGTGGTAAAACATATTTTCGACCAAGCCCTTGTCGACCTGGGCTTGAGGTCGAACTTTTGATCAAAATTTTCATTTTTTCGACCTCATTAGGTCGAAATTCGTTGTTTTTTAGCAGTGTATTCTGTCCCATTTATTATGTATGAATTACCTCGTCGTGGTACTTTTGTCGTAGATAAATGTCACTGATGCAAATTTAGTTAATTACAACTTTGTGAATATTATTATAGTACCTCAAAAAGGTTTCTTCTTTGTTTTGCGGACACTATCCCGAGTTTTGTTGTGCACTTCAGGAAAATTCATCAAAGAAGATTTTCCAGCACATTAAGTTTGTATTCTTTCTTCAAAATATTTTGAACAATTGTTTCCTAGTCTTCACCCCTTTTTTCCAGACTCTGAAAAATGGCGCCACGAAAATGTTAAAATGTTACATGTGCTAATTTGGCACCTGGACCCTCCAAAGCACATTATTATAGGCCAGGAACAAAATAGATCCTTATAATACTTATAAAATAATAGTTACATGACTTCAATATCTTTGAGAGTACCCTCATAATTATCGTGACAAGACATGCCCTTTGTGTGGAGGTTTAGACGAATAAAAGTTGCAGCTTGGAAGAAAATGTCATCTTTGGTATGGTTACTCCACATGATATGTTGCGGAAATTTCCTTAATGTACTTATGTCACTTTCGCTTGTTAAAATGGATTTCATTTACTCTAGAGTATCTCATGCTTCTTTCCTAAATAAACTCAGAGACATTACCAACCAGAGATGTACTTGAATAGGTAATTTGGTGAAAGAACCAAAACGTATAAGAATACAAACTAATGGAGTCAGGTTCGGGAAACAACCGCTATAGTGACTATGCATTAAACTGACAGTAATAGACAAAATACATCTCCCACCGTCCCACGTCAGAAGATACAAAGTCAAAGCAATTCAAGGAAAATTAAAAGATTTCAAAACATCAAAAACGAAATTTTAAAGGTAAGCATCTGAACTTTTCTATTTCGTTCACGGAACTACAATGAGACTCCTTTTAAAAGATTTTTAAGGGTTAAATACACTGAGCACCACTATAATATGACTCAGTTTTAAATACTTTTAAAATTAAATACTTACACCGTCTATATCATGAAAATCCTACACTTATACCCTCTATAATATGAAAATTTTATACTTACAACCCCACGATATGGTATATCCAAAATAAACTATATTAATTTTTTTTTTTTATTAAGAAACAAATTAGTATTATAAATAAAAGGTGTTTTATGTAAATTTAAGATAATCTTAACGCGGAAGAATAAAACAACAAACTAAAATAAAATAAAAAGTTCCTATGAAATAACATTTATATTTATAATATAGAAAAATACAAATAACTTGTATGTTTAAAGTGAAAGAAAGTTATTACTAATTGCTGGTATATCTTATCAAGTAATTTGTGTTAATTTCTTATTTATGAGTTTCAAAAGATACTTTCAAGGAATATCTATTCTATATTTTAATCAAAAGCGTGAATAAAGATACAAAGAAAAGTGCATCTTTTTTATTAAATTTCAGAAAAATAAATACATAAAAAATTCTTGTTTCTAATTTTAATTTATTTTAAATTATATATTTTGATATACTTAGCTATTGCTTACGGTTATGCCACATAGAGATGCAAGTGTAGAATCTTCATAATATAGGGGTATACGTATTTAATTTTAAAATAGGGAATACATCCAAAACTGAATTATATTAATAGGGGTATTTAGTGTAATTTACTCATTTCAATCAATTTCTTTGTTGTGTAACAATAACTCGTCCAGAAAACATGCACTGCTTTAGTAAGTAGCCATGGCATTCAAATATTTTCTTGAAATGCCGAAAATTATCTACCTATCTGTGTTAAAACTTTACCGTCTCCTTAACAAACCTTTAATGTGGCACACATATTAAGTAATTAAAATAATTATCTTGTCTACCAAGTAAATAATATATTTCATAATATTATACAACTATCCTTAATGGAAGAAATTATTTTAGAAGGAGTCTTTAGGGCAACCGTATTTTATAGTTTGATTGAAATTTTCGCCTAAGAGCCTCTAGCCTATCTAATACTCTATCACTTCATCAACGGTGATTTTCTACACTTGAACAACTATTATTGAATGTACATTTCAATTTAATATTTCGCTGCGATGACTCTCTATAGTATTTGTACCAAATAAAAAATAGTAAAAAAATTTTAATTGAATAAAAAAAAAAAAAAAAGCATGAAGAAATTCGGTTTTGTTGTATTCATTGGCTCGTTATATGTGTTGGGGCTTTTTCTCTTCATAAGATTTACGTACATAATCAAGACACGTCATTGTATGTTTCAAACAAAGAGAAAATCAAGATAGCATAAATAATTTACTTAAAGCTTCAAGTCAATGCTGTAAAGCAAGTTTGTAGGCTTCACCATTCTTAGATGAGTCTTTGCCTATCTGCATGAAGAAATTAAAAAAGTTAGTGAAACCCATAGACTAATGAAAATTTTACGAATAACTTATAAAATTGATGTGATCCAAATTTACCTTGTGATAGTTAAGTTGGTATTTTACCAACGTATCTCTTCTTTTTACCTAGACTTTTGTGAATAATAGTGAGAAAATTAGTGCACATGTTATGTTTTCTGAGTATTTTACAGGTTTTAAATGATTGAGCAGAACATTGGAAAAAAAAATCAAGTAAAAAACAAGTCAAACATAGGCCAAATTGAAGAAAATGAAAAACGTGGCTAGAAGCTCAAAAAGTGGCCAGAACTGCAAATCTGAAAAGCTGGGGTTGTTTTGGTCATCCTTTTACTGCATTTTTTTCGGATCTATTAAAGCAAGACTTGGGAGATATTATTTTTCATCTTTGGTCACTCTTCCAAGCATAGGAGTAAGAAACTAGACCTAGAGAGTTTGAAGATTTGAAGGAACTTAATGAGAATTTCTTTATCCGCTGCGCACTTTTTTAAATTGGGATTTATTTGGTGATGACACTTGTCATCATATCATTGTTTGGCCTCTCACATTCTATATAAATACATATGTGTTAAAGTTTCAACATGTGCTATCAGAGCCTCCATTTAGCAATTTTATAAGTGTTTGAAAAACTTAGGATTTTTTGTCCCGATTTTCTTACTATATATTAATTTCACTTTTCTATTTAAGGAAAGACAAAGTATTACCTTTATTGGTTTTACCTTTCCTAAATGCAAAAAATAAAAAATCTTCCATACTTGGCTAACCTCTTTCTTGGAGGAAAATTTTTTTGGACCTCTATAAATTGAAGAATCTCTTTAATAAAACATAACAAAACAGCATCTACAATGTAGTCATTCAAGATTCTTGTTTAGTGGAGATTATTCTCTCAATAGTTTTATACTTCATTTTTTTTCATACAAGTCATATGTAGGTTAATTGACCAAATCAATTTAATATATTATGTGTCTTTTATAATTTCTCTTTGTTATTGTCGTTCGAAGTTTTTTTGTTAGCTTCTGCATGACGCCCTGTTACTTCAATTCAACAAGTTTGACATGTTACTTTACATCTTGTAATTAATTCAATGGAAAATGGTATTTCAGGTTTGAATTTATCCGGAATTTCACACATTCGAACTTCTAGAACTTGAAAATTCCATTGCATGAAATTGCTTGAAATTTATCTGATCTCTGATATAGTGAACAGTAGAACACATCTTTGCAAAAACAGGGTATGAACAACGACTCGTAATGAAAAATCCACATCGACGTAAATAACAATATGCTTAGGAGAATGTGCATGAGTTAGTTTAGGATTGTTCCCACGTTATAGGATTGTTCCCACGTTTCGGAAGACGTTATGTTGCGGGTATTTGAAATTTTCATCTTTTTTTGTTTTTTTAAAAACTTTTTGACTAGTGTTGTGAGATTTTGATTATTTTAGGGTTTCATCCATTGCGTAATTTTTTTTAACCTTGCATTTTTTCTATTTTGCTGGGTAATACGCTTTTTGTATTTTGTAAATAATTTTCTCCTTACAGATTTTTTAACTGTTGCAATTTTTTTAAAAATTTTATTTTGTATTTTTTAAATTGAGATTTATTTGGTGATGACACTTGTCATCTTATCATTGTATTGCCTCTCATATTCTACATAAATAGATATGTGTTAAAATTTCAACATGGCAGAGCATATCTTTCGCAGTTTTATTAAGTATTTGAAAACTTATTGACACTTTATAAAGAGTATACCACAATTATCGCTCTATCGTGTTCTCCTAGTAAAACACTTGATGTCTCTACCCTTCATCTCATGTAGCCTGCTTTAAGGGTTGAATAGTCTGGAGTTTTGTTTGTTTTGGTTTTATGCTAACTAAATGAAGTTTTTGGAGGCATAAATAGTTTCGCGCTGATAGGGCCTCTACGATTTGAATGCTTGAATCGATCTAGAAGAGATAAAAGATTGACAGTTAATAAATTGTCTTGCTACCTTTTACTGTTTCTAAGTCGCAAGTTATTAGACCTGTTGCAGGGGCGAATTTATGCAAAAATTTTGGTCACGTGAACACATGGTCACTCGACTAAACTTGATATATTATGTGTATAATTCTAAAAATATATCTGATATTAACTAAAGGAACACATGATCAAAATAGGATGAGTGGAGCACTGGGTAGAGGCTATGTTTACATCCTCAAGGTCATGGGTTCGATCCCCAGCTCTTACACGTTTTTCCTATTATTTTCTAAAGCTGCCTTTTGACCTTCCTTTTTATATTATTAACCAAGTAAAAAATGTGATTTTATTTTATATTGCATCAGATGACTTTTCTTTCCTTTATTTCTAATTATACCGAAAAGCAAAAAAAAATTAAAAAAAATTCCATGGGATAATCTACAATGAGAAGTCGATATCACTATAAAATTTTATATCTTATTTTAAAGCAATGGTGAATTCATCCTCATGAAATCCTAGATTCGCCTCTGACCCGTTGCAGTGTTTTCAACTCGTAAGGTATGCTCTACCTTATTTATTTTTCTAGTCCATGTTTTAACTTATTTTGGGTGAAAAGTTGAATTCACTAATTAGATGTTTCTGTTTTTAGTAGAAGTCGATAATCCCTTTATGTGCTGTATAAATCATGATGAAATTTTGAATGTTTAACTACTATTTAAAATATTCTTATAATATTTACATTGATTATTGAGATAGGGGTAAAAATATACCCCAACTATCACTTTTTTTTAGTTTCATACCTAAACTATCAGAAGGTTGAAAAAACTATCTAAACTATCACTATCTAGTTTGCAAAATAAACCTTAAATTATTCTTGAATGACATGTGATCTACACTCTCCATTTATATAAAAATATTGCCAAGTGTTGTCCACGTGGATAAATAATGTCACAATGGTGCCTACATGGAAGTTAAAAAAACTATTTGTTTTAAAAAAAAACAAAAAACTGAAAAGTATTAATTTTTGTAAAAAGATATCAAAAATTATAGAAAATTTTTTAAAAAAATAGTTTAAAAAATGGAAAAGTTTTTTTTTTAAAAAAAAAAGAAAAGAAAACTGATTATTTAGTTTTCACATTTTTTATAAAAAAAAAAAACAACTTTTCCATTTTCTAAATCATTTTTTTCCTGATTTTCTAAATTTTTTGATATTTTTTTACAAAAATTATTATTTTTTTCTTATATTTTTTTTGAAAATCCAGATTTTTTTTAAAATGCTGATTTAAAAAAAAAATAATGCTGTTTTAAAAAATAAAATATACAGTTTTTTTAATTAAAAAATATTATTTTTTAATTTCCATGTATAGTCTTACCATAACATTACTTATGCGCATGGATAATTTTTTTGAGAAAATTTGAACATCGCTTTTGAAGAATGAGTTCACACATTTAGTTCAGGTGTGTTTTGCAAACTAGATAGTAATAATTTAAGTAGTTTTCTCAACCTTCCGATAGTTTAGGTATGAAATTAAAAAAAATAATAGTTAAAGTGTGTTTTTGTCTCTTATCTCTTGATTATAAGAATTAACCTTTGTTGGGGAGCAATATATGCGGCGAGCGATCGACTCTGGTTTCCCGATCACGTTGGTTCGAGTCTCCTCAAAGCACCGTGATTTGGTTTTTAATTCGCTTTTCTTCATTCTTTCAAAAAACAAAAAACACAAACTAATTTGCAAAAAAGACAAAAACTCCTGACAAGGAAGTCACTGCCCAGTTGTCCTTAACTTTTGAGTAGTTTCCCAATCAAAAGAAAAACGAGTGTGAGAGAATTTTTTTAACAGTTGCCATCAAATCAAAATCCCCTCCACGGGTTTTTCTTCAAAGAAATTATGTTTGTTATTCCAGTTTATCAAAAAAAAAAATCGTTTACCTTTTCCTGTCTTTTTACTTTGAAGTAAATGTTATTTGATGTTTAAAGTTTTATTCCAAAAATTGAATATCTCATTTTGACTATATATAAGGGAGAATACCCATTTTTTGTAGTCTTCAAGTGAACTTTTTCCGACTCTTTTTACCCCTAATTGAAAAATTAATGGCTTTGTGAATCTTCACACATTTTGGTAAATTTTGAGAACTTTAAAGACTTTTTCATGCAACAACGATGTTATGGAAAAGGTTATAGAGGCCCCACCAAGCATAATCATACATATTTGAATCTTTTATGTAGAAATATTATTAAACTTGTTCAACTTATGTTTTTCCTTAAGAATTTATTATAGATACATAAAAAATTATCATGTCATTCAATTCTATCTTAATATAGGCTTAATTATTGAATTTAAATACTATACTTATAATACTATTTATTGATGTTATTTACCATTTATCATTTGCTATTTTAATTTTTTATACGTCCATTTAGTAATTCGTTTTAATTTTCTTCTACAATCTTATGCTTTACATGCTGGCGAACATAAATAATTTATAAAGATTTCACTTAATTTTGGATTAAGTTTTAAATTAAGAAAATAAATATAAATAACTTATATCATTGTTAAATACTTCAAAAATGTAAATTACAGTCCCTCCGTCTCAATCGGAAAAAATGAATTCTGAAGTACGGTAATTAATCAATAAATTTTACGTGCGCACACTATTAACATAAAATTTATTTACTATATTAAAAGAGTAACTATAAAATATTATTTTTGTATATTTTTAAATGTTTGAAAAAATAATGTAGTTAAAGAAAATACAATTTGATTTTCAAACAAAGAATAATACTAGACAATTGCAAAAGTTATATTTTTTACTTTTTTAAAATATTAAAATATATTGCAAAATATCGGATAATCAATATTTTATATAGTTTAGGATAATATATTTACGTTGACATGAAAAAGTTAGTACAATGTAGATTCCATAAAATGGTTTATTAAATTAAGAAAAGGTAAAAAATGTTATCTTTAACATGCATCTTTTGGAAGGTAAAAGAAAGCTCAAAGTCATAACAATTAATTCTATTGACTTTTCAGTATTTTTTTGTGATTTAATTTGAAAGAATATCTACAAAAATTCTTGTAATATCAAGGCTTTTAATTATTTATATTTATTTGTAAGTTAACTTTATTGATTTCATCATGCAACAATATTACGCATCAAATATTTTTGACATAAATTGAATACCGTAATATCTTTGGTAAAAAAATAAGTTAGCCAATATGGATTTAATTCAAAGAAACAAATGAAATTAATTTAACATATGGAAACTCAATTTGAATCATCGGAGACTTTAATCTCAAAAACTTTAAGTAAAATGAAAATTAGAAGAGCTTTCAAATGTTTGATATTTTCTTTTAAATCTAATATATAAACTAAGAAAAATACTTTCTTTAATTTTCAGGTACATTTTTGTATTTTAATATTTTAGAAGTCTTTCGAAGTATCAGATTGATGTTACAAAAACAAAGAAGCAAGAGCAGAAAAAATTTAAAAGATATCTACAAATTAAAATTTTAACGTCAGTTTGGACCCCAGCTTAACACGGGTCAAATGACATTAGTATGTATATATCGTTGTGTTTGTCCCAAAAGTTTCGACCCAATTCTTAACTTTTTTGAACATTGTTTGTACATTAGTTGGAGAAGTGGACCATATATTTTATTGTTTTCCTAATTTATAAATTATTAATATTTCTTTTATATATGATGTCATAAGGACAAATAATAAGCATCATTTGGTAACCTTATTCATATATAAACAACAACAAAAAGAACACACAAAGAGATTAAGTCAAAGCAACTCACAGTTAGGTCTTATTTGAATTAGCAAACCAAAAGCTATGGAACTTGGATGTGGGTCTTTTGTCGAAATGGAATGACCTTTCTTTTTATCTTTTTATTTATCGAGAATGGGGGAACCATTACACATAGTATAGCCGATTGGCGTATTTTTTTGTTTTACGCCCCGTAACTCTTCCTCAGCCAAGCTTGGGCAGAATAGCAGAGCAAGTATTAGTAGCATAACAAAAAAGCCTTTCTCGTCATTAATATCTTTGCTCGCGGCAATTGTGACCTCTCGGGAGAATCGATGACTGCATCTTTGATGCAGTGCTAGTACATCTGAGACTTCTTAATTGACTAGTTGTAAATAGCCTCTGGGCTATGAAACAAAGGAAATTATTAATTTGCAAAATAATTTTGAATAATAAAAATGAATATTACACGACAAAGCACAATTTGCCTCATACAGTAATACCTATTAAACCATGCTAACAATGTTGTTTAAGAAAATCGTAATATACGTTTAAAAGAACAATCATATAGTGTACAGCTAATTCCTCCAATTTATTCTTAAAATTCATATCAATAAGGGGAAAAATTAATGGAAAGTTAGTAGTCCCGTCTTAAACATTTCGAACCCATACACTTTAAATTTGGGCTTCGCCTTTGGAATAACTATATTTGTTTGTTTAAGTTTTAACCCAACGGCATGTGTTCTGCATTCTATCATTATATAGTTTAGAATATAAGTAATAATCATTTGCTATAATTCAAGCGATTCCGGTAACCTAACGATTTATAATAAAACTTACCATTTTATTAAAGGGCGATATAGACGTTGTTTATATTTTGTGTGTCTATTTGGACTATAATCAACATTCTGGATTGAGTTAGTTAAGTTTGACTTCCTTTATATCTTGTGTTTAGGAGACATAACATTTTTAATACTTGATATAAAAGGCATTAAGTTGTTTAATCACATAAAATTAAGTGATTAAGATTACAATGACATATTTCGTCCAACTATCTTACTAGAAATTTAGAATGCTAACCGGAACCCCATGGAAATATTATTTTGGTGAAGTTACTTGGAATAAGATAGTAAACATTTGGTTTGAAAATATCCTACACACACATCCAGAGAATTCATGAGAGATATCAACTCAGTAACATGGTTATTACTTCAGAAATTAAGTTTACATTTGAGCATATGCTACCCCATGACCCATTTTCCAATTAGGCGAGTGCTCTACATCCAGATATGGAACTAAGTGGTGGTAACTGGTAAGTGAACCGCAATTCCTGCAAAAATTAAACTGATGAACCTTTTGCGAATGTCCGATGCCTATCAATCAATCTCTAAAATCGACGTATATTTGCCAAAACGAACAACAATGATGTAGTGTATCTCATACAACAAAAAACTAGTACAGAATCGAGACATATGAATCCATAATCAGCATATCAAAAAGTAAAAGAATTCAATTTATGCCATGCTATACATAAATCACTGATAACATTTGTTCAGAAATTTGCTGATCGTGGATAGAAGCTCCATTCTAACATATACAGTCAGTTAACTTCTAGCATATTCTCCAATTTCTTCACGTGGCAGCACCAGATGTCAGGTTCTCCACGGCGATAGACCAGCTTCTCCACATCCCAGCTAGATCAACCTTTCTAACACGCGTGAATAACTTTGCATGCCTCACCTAATATAAGGATCTCCACCATTCGACAGGGGAAATGTCTTTGGTATACTGATCTTGAAGCTCGAAACTTTCTTCATATGCAAGTGATCTAATACATCACAAAGAGGTCCCAGACTCATCCGATGTTGCCAATAACTGCATTATACAAATGAATGGGTCCTTATCTAAGTAGATCCGATGTTTCTACCAAGAAGAATGTGTTAATTGAATACTGAATTTGGATTTCAGTCAAGTGGTTCTTTTCCATTATGATCACCCTCACTACCTCAAATAACATCTAAACTACTGCTTATGATCCATATCAAAAGAAAATCACGAACTACGAAAAAAGAAATTTTCTCTAACCATTTAAGAGGAGAAGGTGAAGTGTAATAGAAAGGTGCTTTAGAATTAAAGTTAAGAAAACAAAAGATTTGATTATTCAATAACAGTTTATTTTTTAGAATGGTAAGAAAAATGTGATTTTACAAATCAATAACCTTAATTGTAGACAAAACTTATAAAAAAGGAAGTGTCATATTCTGGGGAAACGCATCCTCTCCAAAGGGCGGATCTAGAAATCTCATTGAGGGGGTTCGAAAACCATTGAACCAACCCTTACTCTTGTGTTCAGGGTGTTCAAAATCTATATATGTACATAAAAAATACAAAAATACCTTATATATACAGTGTAATTTTTTGCCGAGGAACACCCTCACTTGTGTGTAGATCCGCCCCTGATCCTCTCTACAAAGCTTAGACAAAGGACAAAGCAATGAGACTTATGAGCAATTATTTGTAACAACAAAATGATTGGAGAGGATAAGGAGATAACAGGATATTGCACTATTCAAGCAAACTCCTTCAATTTTCTGTCTATATCCGGTGTGGCATTAGAGCATTGAGAGGACCTTTACCTAGTACGAGAGAACTGGGAAGGTGTACCAGTTATCGTGCCCCCGGTAAACGTTGCGTAGCCAAGTATTGAGCGGATAACTGCTGAAAGCATCTTAGTAAGCCCACCCCAAAAAAACAGTTAGCACAACAAGCCGTGCCACACTTTCTTCAAACACAAAACATTTAACATCTACCAATGCAAATCTAGATTGTAGACTTCTCACATGTTTGATTTTAATTGTTCAAAGAATTCGAAAAACTATGACACAGGGGACTATGTTACTTTATACGGAGACATAAATTTGAGAAATCAGTAACCATGAATCAGCCAAGAATACTCAATTGTCACAGGTTAGTGCAGTAATCTTTGCACAAATAAAGAGGATATTTTTTCATGAAGAAAACATCCACTGTATTTATCCAAAAATTACTGCACTAACATATGACAGTTGAGTATTCTGAGACAATCTTAACATACCAAAATAATAAAATGTGAAGGACAAGGAGGATTGACAGATAGAGTACGCAGAGCATGCCCTCCTTCCTGATGACTTAAAGTCAAGCTCCAAAAAATAACATGCAAATGGATGTGTAAGTGATTACTCTTCCAAAGCATTCAGGGTGATACCTTAAAAGCTGACATATGCTGATACAGGTGCAATGGAAGTCAGATGATTTTCCATGCTCTCTTTTAACAAGTTATATCAACCCAAATATATTTGCTACTTCGAGTAGTACAACTACCAAGCCTTTGTTTTCCATATTTTGCATACAACAAAAACTACACCAGCATGACATGTTCACTGCTTGCTTGTCCTTCATTTCAGAGGTTACGGTTCAAACTTCCAGCTAAATGAAGACAGCACGTTGTTTAATTCAGCTTTGCGGAGTACAAACTAAAGGACATATAAGATAGAATGGGTATAGGAGACTCCTAAGCTGACCCCACCTAGTCCGGTACCGAGGCATAGTTGATTGTTACAAAGAAGTTTGAGGATGATAACACATTTGTGTCTCTGACAGAGCACGACGTTTTCTCTTCCAGAAGTTAACCAATTTGTGGAGTTTCTCTCAAACGTCATATCCCATGAGCCTCAAATCAAAATCACAGCACAATGTAATCTTCATAACTTCAGTATGATCCTCTTCCAATGGTCAAGCAACAGCTCTCCTAAACTTGTACCTCAGCCTGGTGGCATTACCTAAAAAGAAACAATTCATTTTCCTCCACCGTGGTAGTGCTCTTTCTTGTCAGTGGAATGTAACAGCGCCTTCATTCCTGTGTTGGTTTGGCGTAAACAAAAACACTGCTGCCAGATCCTTCAACTGCTGTGCTCTGAAGAGGTACCAAGCGACTGCACCCAACTGCTACCAGGAAATTTCTTTATCCCTTTCGCTTTCATAGCCGATCTTAGGCTGTTCGTGTCACTGCAATAACCAAAAAGAAAAGACAAACTGGAAGCAAGCACATAGTTTGATCCGAGATCAGGCTCTATTTTGAGGAGAATACCTCTTATATTTTCTTCCGTGCAAGGAATACGGCCATGATGGTTACAAGCACTAATGAAACTCCTCAATATCACAGAATTAGGCTCTATAGGCATGCTCCTTATAAGATCATAAGCTGCTTCTAATTCTCCAGCACGTCCAAACATGTCCACCATGCATCCATAATGTTCCATAGTCGGCCTGATGTTATAAATACTTACCATTTTTTCAAAATATTCACGGCCCACATCAACAAGGCCAATATGACTACAAGCATTTAGGATTGCAGAAAATGACAAGCTGTCCGGCCTAAAGCCAGCTTCTTCCATTCTGGCGAACAAAGACACAGCTTCTTCTCCATGGCCATGATCAGCAAGGCCAGAAATCATGATGGTCCAGGTTTGCAAATTTTTATCATCCATTGAATTAAAGATGCGGAAAGCCTGCTCTATATGACCACATTTTGCATACATGCCCAGGAGGGCTGTTTCCAGTTCAACATGCAGTTCCATACCACCGGTAACAATGTACGAGTGAATACATCTACCTAATCTGATACTCAGGATGCGACTACATGCTCCCAGCAAGCTAACCAATGAGATAGAATTTGGCTTTTCATTTGCTAGCTTCATGGATTGGAAGAGGAGTAGAGCATCTGACGGCAAGTTACTGAGACATCCAGGAAGAAGTTGACTATTAAGACTTTGAAAAGCCGGACAGAAAGCAAAACAACTCACAGTAAAAATTAAACAGGAGAAGAAAGCAAGAAAGACAATCATACTATCAGACATCCTACACAAAAAGGTATAAACAACTATTTTAACTTCTACGTCTATAAAAGCAGAACTGATCCACTACATGACAAAAATTGAGCATACCATGTAGCGGAACTTGGCTAAAGGAATTTACTGAATTCACTTAGATGACATCCTGAATCACACTTTTATGATCTCAAATGAAAACAAATGTGACTGAAAAGTATTCAGAAAACGGTAGGAGACCCCTGCAGGGAGAACAAGTAGAAGCGTTGTCATTACTTCAACTCTAAGGAACAATGGCCAAATGCTTGAAGACTTCATCAAGAGAAAGTCAAGCCTGCTTACATTTTCTCTGCTATCTCTCTATTCCCTATTTATAAATGCAACACCACTGAGTATCTCCCATGGAAAAACCAAACTGACCATATTATTCATTATAAAGTTGTCTTCAAAGCTGTTGTCCCTATTCAAGCTAATATATCCAAATAATAGTATTACTGGTTTCTGCATGCAGTAAAATCAACATCTCAGAAGAACTTAACAAAGTTCAGCAAATTAGAAGCACTCTATAATAGGTGTCTGTTCACCATAAATACCTTGGCACCAAATTTCTGAATGATGAAGAACAAAGTTACAAGCTTGCATTATTTATAACAACTGAGACCTATTATGGGTCAGACCTAACAGAATATGTTTAACCTTTAGAAGTTCCTCATAAAATGATACTTAACTTGCTTCCAAAAAGTAGTAAACTAGTCGTGCTAGAAAATCTACTTAATGTTTGGTACTTCTATTCTCCCCCATTATAATAATCATCTTAAACAACTTCCACACAATGCTATAGCAGCTCACAACCTTCACACGCTTGCTGGATTCACAAATCATTAACAATTCAGATTCCAGAGTATTAGGTAGATATATGAAATATCTTTTAGAAAGAGAAGGAAGAAGAAGAAACGGAAAATAATTGTCGAATATGACCCAAATTAGGCATGTGGAAATAACTAATCTTGGAGCCAAAGAAAACTTGGAGCAAAGTATTTTAACTTGGAGCCAATGAATAAAAGAGTTTTCTTTTGTTCTTTTTTTCCTCACTTAGGGACCAAGAACTTTCTCCCCTATAAATATTGGTCTTCTTCTACATTTGTATCCAAATCCCATCTTTTGTTAGAAACTCACTTCGAGTATTCTTTGTAATAGAGAGTTTTGTATGTCTCGTAGAGTTAGTACTTAGAAATACTTTGTGTAAACCTCTTCTTTGGAGTGACTTTGTGAGGTTATTCTCTTGGGATATATTTTGGGGGTCATTAGAATATTTGCTCTAATTTTATACTCTCTTCGTAAACTTTTTAGTAAAGAAAATTTCCTCATCTCCGTTTGTGATGTAGGTCGCACTGACCGAGCCACATTAAATCTGTGTCTCCTATATTTTCTTAACTTACCGTTACCATTGTCTTTGTTATTATCATTATAACATTGCTTGGCTTTAATTCTGCACTATCCCAGTTACGGATCCTAGCAATAATAAATAAGACAACAATTACTACTACTATGCCTGAATCACAAAGTAGTTAAACTCAGCTATTTGATCCTTAATAAATAAATTATAAAAATAAAAAAAAGATGTCTTACTGAAAACAAATATGCATACCAATGAACATAAGCGGCCATCATGGAACTCCAAGAAACTACATCCCTATCAAGCATTTCATCAAACACTAGTCTTGCAAAGCTGACTGCACCAAATCCGGCATACATTCTCAAAAGAGTATTGTTTACATGTAAGTCTGAACTGAAACCACACTTGAAAGCCATTGAATGCAAGGACCCACCAGTTCCAATCATCAAGCAATGCCCACAAGCCTTTAACACAACAGGGAATGTGAATTTATCCGCTTTTAATCCAGTTCTTTGAAGCTGATTAAAAAGCTTGAGAGACTCTACTTGTTTGGAATATGCTCTCATCATTGTGTTCCATGCAAAGATTGGTGGAGTAATGGGAGAATTATCAAATAGTTTACGGGAGAATTGGAGAGATATTGAAGATGAGAATGATATGAATTGGGAGAGACGATACTCGTCGTGATTGAGAGCTGTTTTGATGAATAGAGAATGAAGTTGCAGAAGATGTATGGTCGTGTTGGAACGTTGGAAAAGTGCCTCTATTTGGTGGGAAATCATTTCCAAGCATTCTAGTTTTGATGTAGAGAGTGTTTGGGAATTAAGGAAAGGAAAAGGCAATATTGTGGAGGATTTACCACCCTAGGTTTCATAAAATTAGTTTCACGAGCAAGGTTCCGCATTACTAATATCCTTTTAATTTGCTTTCCACCGCGAAGGCGAAGGACTAATTAGTGGAGGGTTGACTATTTTTGGATGTTGTAGTCTGAGAGAGTACGCCCATCCTTGAGCTGTTTTCCTGCAAAGATCAAACGTTGTTGGAATACCTTCTTTGTCCTGGATTTTGGCCTTTACATTATCGATTGTATCTAAACTCTCAACTTCAAGAGTTATAGTTTTGCAGTAAGGGTTTCCACATATATCTGCATCTATATTTATCAAACAAAACTGCTACATAAGATCCCTTTGAAGCAACTACTGCACATACTTGCAGAAATAAGTCACCTAACAATTTATTCATTCACAAAGTGACAAGAAATTTCACCCTTATATTCTTTCATCAGTCCCGTACTTGCAAGACATAATACTGATCTTCCTCCAACAAAAATTACTGAGAACTTGTCTTAGTAATCCACTCATGGTTAGATTGACGGCCTGCAACTAATCCAAATAAGTCTGAAGACTATAAGTTGTAAATCATATTAATATTTTTTTAGTACACAGAAGAAAATTATATAGTTGACAAACTTGGATTTAAACACAATAGATTACGGCAGAGTAGAATTTATCCATGGTTTTGAAGCATACCAATAGCTACACTGAATTACTCCTGGGTATGAAATGGATTATAAAAAAAATTTGAAACTGAATTTCAAATATAGATGTAAACTTGGTAAACTTCCGATTTTTTTAGCTTTGATAAGTTGCAAAACAACAATCAAAGGTTCATTTGTAGATCCATTCAAGTGAGGTTGAATTTGATCCACAAGTTCACTCCACAAAGTTGCCGAAATCATGTTCCTCCTATATGTTTCATGGTAATTGTTCATTTACAAAACTATAAGTAGTTATATTGTAAAAGTAAAGTTTCTATTTATGAATGAAACTTGGTGAGTGTCTTCGAGTTCAACATTCATAAAAACACTATTGTTGTCTCCTTGCTTGTAGGTCTGAATCGTTTCGAAGGTCACAACCTGGCCAAAAATATCTACAAATATAAAAGTTAGTCGCTCAATTTAACAAAACCTAGAATTAAAATGAAATGAAAAAGAAGAATTACTGAATAATTCTCCCTCATCGACATCATGCTAATATTTTTTTTTTTTTTTTTTTTGGTAATTACTGCTAATTTGTTAGCTGTTCAAAATGACACAAGTTAAAGATCTCCATATCAAATGAAGGATCAGTTGTTTCCTCAATAGATGTTCCCTGTGCAAATGTTAGCCTGAGGTTGTGTGTCATAGCCTTCAATTTCAAGTTATTTGGTCCAACAACAAAGTAGTTCATGCGATATAAGCCGAGTTCATGTATCTTGGTCCTAAAAAAATTAATATCATACTCCCGATTGAGGCATGCATACTGTGAAGTTGAGAAGATATTCAAGTCAATTCCTACTCAAAAGAGGAAAGAAATAAAAGGAAACTTTTTTTGTTTGTTGGTTTTCGAGTGTGATTCGGATTTAGATCATTTCTAGGAAAGGATTAGACCTAGTAGTATAAATACATGCTAGCTAGGATTTATTAAGTAGGACAGAACATAGAACCTAAGAGTATTTAATATTGTAACTTACTTTCTCCGTTAATATTAATAAAAGTGCCGGCCGTTCTCCGTTGACTAGGATCAGATCGATTCGAACCACGTTAATTACTGTGTTTTTTATTGTTTCCGCGCTAACATATACGATCACCCTAGAATGGCAAATTAGTTATTAGGCTTGACTTACTTGAAGGTTTTTATGAGCAATATGATACAACTTAATAATTAAACTATCATTCTAGGGTGATCATATACATGCCTCAATTGGGAAGTGTTGAAACCTAATTTTTGACTTCCCAGAATTTATTTTAATCATTCAGAGTTCTTGAATTCCAAGCAAAGCAAAATACCTACCCTTTTTGAAATAAATGATTTTTTTATAAATATTATTCAAATAATATTTCACCATTTAGAATGGTAAGATGATTTCTATAAATATTACAGATCATTTATAAATCAATTGTTACATTTTACAAGTTCATTACAATTACTTACTTAATTGATTTAAATGGCTGAAAATAAATTAGTCATTTTACTTCTCTTCTAATTATTTTTTGATAAAATTACAGGTATGTTACTCTTTTTAAAATCCTAGGAATTTGATTGATTAATAAATTAGTCATTTTACTTCTCTTCTAATTATTTTTTGCATAAATAATTTATTTGTTATCATAAGGTAATTTTGAGGATAATTGATTTTAAAGTGGCTATAATTGAAGTACTTAACTAATAAGCCCAATTACCGGATTAAGGCTATTTTTGCAAATTTTCGTTAATTTTCTTATGTCTTCATTGGGTGGCACAATGGAGATTATTTCTTGCAAATTTGCTATTTTTATTCTGTAAAATTAATGTCAAAAGCAATTTGCGAAAATTATGTTAAGTTGCCCGAATTTTTATATATATGTACGTATACCTATATATGTTGATATACACATGTATATCAAACATATATAGGTATATGCATACATATCCAGCCCATTTTTGTTTAAAATTAATTGGGCCTCAGTCCAACTCACAAATATGACATCATTCGTATGGTGGGTACCATTCGCCGTATTCATATAGATTAGTATCGCGCGTGTGTAACAAAGAGGGGGTATACCCCCTTCTTTCCTCATTTTTCACGACCAAATGCAGCCTTTCTCTTATCTCTCTCTCTCTCTCTCTCTCTCTCTCTCTCTCTCTCTCTCTCTCTCTCTCTCTCTCTCTCTCTCTCTTCATAGTCATGTTGTGGCTTTCTCGGTTTAACCCTAAGCGCGCGGCCACCTTTTGCGCATATCGTCTTAACATGCCCATGTTTTATCATATATGCATAAGTAATG
The DNA here is from genome assembly GCF_029784015.1 of Lycium ferocissimum. Lineage (NCBI taxonomy): Eukaryota > Viridiplantae > Streptophyta > Magnoliopsida > Solanales > Solanaceae > Lycium > Lycium ferocissimum. Next base: position 5,215,614 of record NC_081351.1, read on the forward strand.
GCAACGGTGTAATGACCCGATATCGTTAGGTTACATCAATAGAGAGGTACAAACCTCCTTTAGATCGTTGCACAACCTTTTTTGTGTAACAAATTTTTCTTTTTTCTTAGAGATAGGGACATTTAAAATCGCACCAAGGTAAAACCCTTTACTTCTTGCTTTTACCTTCTTCGCATTTCTCTTCAAGTCAACGAAGAATCATCATGATACTACTAACAACAACGGTATTTTTCTTAACATGTGACTATATGTACGAGCTTATTTTCATTGGTTCTCACACCACAACAAACAACAATTGTTTGACTTGGACTGGCTCGTTTCAAGTTGAAATCTGACCGTCCTTTGTTTTATTTTGTAAATCCCAGTTGTTGATTTCGTCGTTTATGTGTTATTTTTTGGTAAAACTGGTTTGTCCCACACTGATGGGATTTGGCTTTTTTGAAAGGGTTTCACCCTTATATAAAGGGGTTCCCATTTTGCATTTAAAGGAGAAGAAAAAAAAGAAAAATCGTAATATCTTACAAAAATCGAATTTGTTTTCGTATTGTAAGTGCTGAAAATACTTAGGGTTTGTTCTAAATTTGAACCCTTACCATTTTCAGTAAGTTAAAATCTTAAGTGTTATTTTGGTTGTTATTGTGTGGTTCGTGTTTTTAAGTTGAGTATTTTGAGGTTTGAAGCGTCCAAGTCTCATTCTCTTCCAAAGATCTACAAGGTAATACTCTGCTTATTTGTTAATTGCAATTCTGTTTCAATTAATTATGTGTTAGCTTAATATTTGTTTGTTGAATATGATTTGAATATGTCATTAGGGGTTAGTTTAAGATATATATATATATATATATATAAGGTAAATCATGTCTTGTTCTATAAAGTATTAGCTAAGAGTAATAGATTTAGTTAAGTAGGCTTAGATAGTTTCTCTTATTTATTTGAGTAAGCTATGTGTAATGTCTGAATGAATAAAGGGATGTGAGTTTCTTAATAAAGTTAAGTTCATTTGGTTAGTTTAGATGTGATTCAGGAACTCCTATATCACCTTACAGTTTAAGTTAAGAATAAGTTTGGATCCTAAAAGTTAGTGTGTGAAGATGTTGGCATATTTGAATTTGAGTTGTGAACCTGTTAAGCTAGGTGTAACTTTGAGTGAACTATTTCAGAAAAAGATGAAGTGTGATTTGAGTTGTTGCTTATAATTTTGGTCTGTTTGCTGAGGATGATTGTTTACTTTATAGATTCATAGATGTTATTTATTTCATTAGAAAAAAATTGATTATTTTTGGTGTGTCTGAGCAGCCTTACATTCTGAACTAGACTCTATAAATGTTGTTTCCTTTTTGGAGGAAGAGGTCTTTCCAGTCAGCTGATAAGTTGTTGTTGTTGTTGTAATATGAGAAAAAGAAGTTAGAATTCTCTGTTTGCCTTGTCTAAATGAAATATTGAGATCCAGAGTTAAAAAAAAAAAAGAGAAATAATCTGCTCATGATTTCTTTTCCTACTTGGTATTGAGTCTCTAAATGGGATCTTATCTAGGTGTGTGAGTTTGTTGCTTCAATATGTGCAAGTGTTTATGAAATTTACAAGTATTAGTTTGAGTTGTTGGATACTACTTTGAAACAGGATGAACTTCGTTTAAAAAACAATTGGGTTTTAAAAAATGAAATCTGGATGCTTGACTTAGCATCACAATGTTATACTGTCACTATTTTAATCTTGATAGCTTGTGGCTATACACTTAGTTTTCTGAAAAATGGGATTGATTTTATTTATTGATCTAACCTAAAAATCAACTAGGAAACTTTGAGTCAGGACTGTGGAATTGAGTTTGTTTTAAAACCATTTTTTAGTTGATGAACATGACATGTCTTTATGAACTATGTTTAAACTTTATGATAGGAAAGATAGGCCTCTATGTTCTGTGAAACTGCAAAGTATTCACCTGCTCTGTTTTGGCATAAGCAATCTTCATATGATACAATTGTGTAAACTTCACTTGACCTTAAGCTTGGGAATCTATCCAATATGTTTTGACACATAATGTAATGAAGACCTGAGTGGAGTTTAAAAACTAAAAGAAGACTAAGGCTTTAATATTAGAGTAGTTTTTTGATTACTTGTCTGTGCTTGGTAGGGTGAGCCTAAAATTAAATTGGTATCCTATTGAGGCATGACTATGCCAATACTGGAAGCTCTGAGACTCATCTGTGCCTGCCTATCTTAAAATTTAAATTGGATGGGACTTTGACTTAACCAAATGCATAGATGACTGGAATAGGAGACTGTTTTGAATCACTTGGTTTTTTTTTTTTTTTTGTGTGTGTCTCATGGGACATTGAATGTTGACTGCTTATCTGCCATTGATGTAAATGATTGTTTTGCTATTTCTGTGTTTGTACCTATTTTAAATAAGACAAAGACCTTGATATATGCATGTATACCTCTATTTTACACTTAATATACATTGGTAGGGAGACTTAGTTAGCCATTAAGGATTAAGCTTAAGTTCTCCCCGATGTCTGCCATGTCTGGGGTTCATGAAACCCCTTGAATCTTGTGCGACATCGGGAATACAAGGGTAAAAGCTTTCTTTCATTGGCTGCTCTATATCCCTATAGGTGTATAAATAGGTGTATATGGGTAGTATATACAAGTATATCCATATGAATTTGACTTATTCAAAATAACTTGTGTCAATCTTTCAAAGTTGTAATTCATGGTCTCAATTTAATTCAGTTATGTAGCCTATATTCAGCCTACTTTACTTATACCTTGATGTACTTGTCTAAAACTGGATATTAATTCTGTACTGCTTGTGTTATGTGCGCAAAACACTCTCCTTGCATTGTTGGGCCATTTCATCTACCAAAACGGGAATTGGTCCAAGGCCCAGTTCCAAGTTCAGATCGAGTCCTATTGAAGTTGAAAGGGAAGTAAATATGGTGTTAAAGGCCCAGCTATGGGTAAAAATACCCTAATAGGCCTTTGGTAGCCCATTAGTGAAATCTCTCTCTCCTTTCTATTATTTGATTGCCTGTACAAATGTAAATTAAATCTCATTGTTAGTGAAACCCTTGTGTATGTTAGGATTTAGGAAAATAACTTAGTAATTTAGGCAATGTCGTCAAAACAAATAAGTTTTTTTTTTTTTTTTTTAGAAAAGAAAACTCAAGGGATTTCAAAAGCTAACCTTTTTTTTTTCGAAATGCCACGGCTTAAGAGCAGTAACCAAAAAGGGGGTCTTACTTGATTTAAGTATTTTTAAGTCTAAAAAACGATGTTGGATACTCCTTTCAAACAAAAATGATCGTATTGCTGAGTATGAGAATTATTACATGTTTAATATTGGTAAAATGAACCTTTCAAACACATTCTTTGAATTAGATAAATTTAAGAAAAATAATTTTTGGGAATTCAGTAAGTTAAAGAGGAATTATCTTAAACATTATGGACTTTGGCAAATTGGGACCATTGGATTTGAAAGCTTGGACACCATTTTGTTTTTCTAGAAAATACATTGGGCCTGGAAGCCCGCCAGATCATTTGGACTAAAAACGGATTGCATTTTTGGCCGAGAATATTTGGACCGGGTGATGATGGTGAAATGAGCTTGGATCCGGAATGTGTTCGACTTATGGGCTTCAAATGATTAAAATTGAACTTAATATAATTTGTACCCACATATATATATATATATATATATATATATATATATATATATATATATATATATATAGATAGATAGATAGATAGATAGATATGTATACATATGTATACAATGGGAATATATCCCACATTTTGTATGTATATGTAAAACAAAACCCGTAAGTACTAAATCATTTTGTTAAGACTAGAATAGTAGCGACTTTACTTGGGAGAAATCCCGGGTGTGCCCTAGTCCGGCAACAAAGTGAGTTGAACACTTGCGCGGATTTTCCTAAACCAAAACCCCTTTTTATAAGGGGACTTTTTGCCGAATTTTTTTCTTTCGAAAGTTTTGATGTGAATGACATTTTTTTTCGGAAAATTAAACTCTTTTTTTAAACAAGTAAATAAATTAATCACACATTAAAGCTCGTAGGTCAACCGTATTCTACGGATCTTAATACTAGGGTACTTAAAATCTTCCCTAGGGGATCACCAGAACCCTTACCTCAAACTTCGGTCCAAAAGATTTTCACTTATTATTTACAAAAATCTTTAAACCCGATTTTTCTAGTTTCCCATAATAAATTAGGTGGCGACTCTAAAAAAATTATTAAAATCCAATTAGAGCACCAACAACCTCGTAGTAACTTTTATGCCTTACCCGCGTAAAAGCGAACCGTAATGTAACGGATGAAGCGACTCGGGAATTTCCTTGGTTCTAACCATAAGGGTTTCAATATAATGTGATTTTAACTGTATTTATTTGCTTATATGTTTAATTTTTGCAATTTTGAACTGTCATTCATATCATATCATAAACTCCGCCACTCCTGGTAAAAATCATAGTTTCAAAGGGGACACGCGGGCTCGCGGTTAGCCTTCACTAAAAAACCCGAAACACCCTTTTTTTGAAACAAGTTGAACGTTAAGTTGGTGTGCGGTCACCCAACGGTTCACCCCGAGTAGTCCGCTCGGGTCCAAGGTCAATTTGAAAAAAAATCCACTCTTGCATAAGCCTAAGATAGAGCTAAGCCAAATCCAAATGAGAAGTAGACTGGGCGGTTTGGATATTTTAGTCATATCCAAACTCGATAAGAATACTACCCCATGTCAAGTACGGTCTATGACTCGAAAAACATCGCATATCGTATTATGTGCTATTTGAAAACGTTTAAATGTGCCTATGAATGAAGCCATTGCCTAGTGGGGGGGGGGGGGACTAACATTAGATTTTGTTTTGTAGATGTCAATCGATGTGAACTTTGCTATGATCCTGATCACACTTGAGTTGCTGCGGATTTAGTGGGGCCAAATGTCCTTAGAAGAGAAAAGAGGAATCTCATGTCATTTACAAAATTTGACATCTATCATGACTATGACCGGTTGTAAGGATTTAATAGAAGTAATTACCGGATTCTGGGATAGAGACCAAATGGTTTTCAGATTTGGGGATGACGTTGAGATGACACCGACGTTGGAGGAGTTTAGGGATGCGTTGACTAGCGTGGGCTCGGGGTTGAAAAGAAGAAAGAAACTCGACCAAAATGCTTGTATCCCAAAAAAACCTACCTACTCCCAAATTTGTAGGATGCTTTCTCTAGATTACGCCAATTGGGCTCATGGCCCCACTATACCCTTCAGAGAGTTGTACAGAAGGTTTGGAAGCCTCGATGGATTCTTGGAACATCCCGGGGAATTCAAGACTTATGCCGACTGGACGGCTACCAAACCCTTGGCCTTCGCTATTTGCTTTTTGGGAACTATAGTCTTTCCCAAGGATTGGTCCTTAGCCATTGATACCCTAGTCATTTCGGTCACCCATGCCATCTTTTACGGCATAGCCCAAAAAGAAGAAACCAAATACTTTGACATAACCCTGATCATATTAGACGATTTGTATCGAGCCCTGAGTCTGTGCCAGAATCATTACAAATACTTCCAAGGTTGTAATCTACTCCTGCAATGGTGGATTCTTAAACATATGGTTAGGGTTAGGAGTGAACAACACTTAAGTAGGCCGGCTGAAAGGGACAGTCTTCAGGATTTTCGCCCGGACTTCGGAGAACAAAACAGGCAAAGTTGGACATTCACCTACTCCAGGTTGAAGGAAGAAAGCATTCAATAGATGTTCCATGACTTCGTACCCACCGAGGTTGTAGTTAAAGGAAGAAAGTGTCCATTCGTGCCATTTATAGAAATTCGAGGGATTCACCCTTATGCTGCTGCCTGGGTTCTAAGACAATTTGGGAGAATCCAAGTCGTACCCCAGATTGGAGGCATGGGAGAATTCATCATTGACTACGACATTGATAGACCACCTAGAGCATTGGATTGTGTCCGAGAATGGAAGAGTCACATGATTTGGGGTCTCTATACCTTAGCTAAAGATAGGTTTCGTCAGGGTTGTGTGGTAGAATATAAGGATTGGTTGAGAGCCGACTTGCAAGACACACTTCCTCCTAGGCCTATTCTCTATAGCTGTGTCCAAGACACGGATTCGCAAGCCGAGATCCGAACCCGTTTGATTCAAAGGAGAGCTGATGACAGAGATGCCAAGTATTTAGAGAAAATTGAGCATGATAAGGTCGTCATTGTCACGACCCGACTAGGGCCATGACGGGCACCCGGGGCTAACCACGGAGCACCACTCATTGTATTACTCATCCTGCATTCATTCATATTTCTTATGCTCATAATCATAGAAAAACTATTTTCATTTGAAACATATTCACTTTATATACGTGAGCCCTTCGGCTTTCAAAATAATATATATATACAATGAGAAACTGTGAGACCATATTACCCACAACTACGCATCTACGAGCCTCTCTTTGGAGTGCTAGACATAGTGGACGGAAGACCCCGTCATACCCAAAACATATATATATACACAAAAGAATAATCAATGGCACCTGGGACAATGGAGTGCTCTCAACCGCCTAATAGCTCCTAAGAGTCTAGATCACCTCCCCGTCTACCTGGGCATGAACACGGCGTCAAAGAAAACGGACGTCAGTACGAACATTGTACTGAGTATGTAAGGCATAAACAATAACAATACGTCGATGAAATAAGGGAGCATCAAATAAGGATCAATCTGTAATTGACTGTCAATTATAAAAGAAATAATGCATGCTAGCTTACTTCATAATCATCATCATATCATGTATGCATATATGTATAAGCTGCCCGACCATATAGGTACGGTGTGATAATCATTAGCATTAGCTCGCGTCCGTGCCTCCGCGTCCGGATACCATCTCATGCCGCCCACTAGTGGTGTCCGCCCATGCCATTTAGACATGGTGTATACGGTTGCCTTAGCGGTGTCTGCCCGGCCATATAGGCGCGGTGTAATATCATCATCATATTATACTCATCATAATGTACTCATCATAATGCACTCGTCATAATGCATGTATAGAAACTCAAAGATAACTATACTTTACTGGGGTGACATAAGGTCGTGAACCCCCGATTTCATTATGGAGCATTTATAAGCATTCTGCCTCACCTTGAAGGAATTTGCATATAAGGTGAGTGTATATGATAAATAACATCAATGGATTATAGATAGCATCATTAGCTTTATAGGAACATCATATCATGGACTCTAGAATCTTTAGACTTAAGCTCATCATCATCATTATCGTACTCATAATGTATCTCTTATCTCATATGGCTATCTTTGAATATAGACTCTTAGTTATCCGGAATGTAGGAAGTTCTTGAAGAAGGAGGAAAATCACGCCATAAGATTCATGCCTTAGAAAGAAAGGACTAGCCTCACATACCTTTTCCTTTAGCTATTCTATCACTTGATTGTTCTCCTTTAATGCTCACGTCTTTACCTTCAAGAGAGTTCGTATCGACATTAGCTAAACAATTGTAAGAACGTGCTTACTAAAGCTAGAGAAAATTAAGCAGCATTTCCTTTGTTTATACAACTTCCTCTATATTCCATATCAAC
>NC_081351.1:5223328-5268516 GCF_029784015.1 Lycium ferocissimum
TGCCCCAAAAATCACTGTTACTCAAAGAGATGGAAGCAGATTCATAGCCTCCAAGGAGCAGGCTGGCCAAATCAAATCCAGACAGATTGCGGAGCAAACGTGAAACTTTTTCTTACGCAGCCGGTCGAGATAAGGTGCCCATAAGAGTCAAGCTCTCTGACCAAGACTTAGAGATCACTCCTCACCATGCTTAGCCACACAAGATTTTTTTATTGCTTATGTGATTTGTTTGTTTTTATTATTCCGCAACCGGTCAGACACACACCGGAACACACAAAGGCCCTCCCGCATTAGGGATATCCTTTTCCTCCGATTGAGTCGAACTACAAGTGACTTGATTCCCAAGAACAGGGATATGTGGGTAGACTCAATGCCAGAGAGTTGGTCACACTTTTACCAATCACACCGGATTTCTCAGCTTGACAACCGAAAAATCTGAGAATTTGCTTTAATTTGCATTTAGAAGTCATAATTTAGTCGAACTACAAATGGTCTTAATTCTCATGTAACCTGAGATATGTAGGAAACCCAGAAATCAGGTTCCGGCTATATATTTGAAATTGCATGAAAAATGAGGAAAGGGGATTTAGCCTGGACGAAAAATTATGGTTGTCAAATTTTCATGTTCGTGGATGACTTCGTCATCCCCGAACACCGAAGGGGCAGTTGTTGACACCTAATTTTTGACCTCCTAGAATTTATTTTAATCATTCAGAGTCCTTGGATTCCAAGCAGAGCAAGATACCTACCTTTTTTGAAATAAATGATTTTTTATAAATATTATTCAAATAATATTTCACCATTTAGAATGGTAAGATGATTTCAATAAATATTACAGATTATTTATAAATCAATTGTTACATTTTACAAGTTCATTACAATTACTTACTTAATTGATTTAGATGGCTGAAATGATAAAGTTAGAGGTATGTTACTCTTTTTGAAATCCAAGGAATTTGATTGATTAATAAATTAATCATTTTACTTTTCTTCTAATTATTTTTTGCATAAATAATTTGTTGCCTAATTTTCACCGCATAGGACGCGTATTTTAATTCTCAAAATTCTCGAGTCAAAGACGGAGCGAGGATGCACCTTAAAAATTAATATTTCAAAATTCTGAGAAAATTGCAAAAATTGATGTTTAATTATTATTCCGTAAAAATTGATAATTGCAAGGAAATTATGAGTTATTTACTTTCATAAATATAATTCAAAAAGAGAAAATACGTATCCCGCCCGTCTTGTTCTAAAACTTGATAATTTAAATGACGTACGAGTTACGACTCATTTTGATCGCATTTTTTTTCACATTTTTAAATATTCTCCGAAACTATATCAATATTAGGCTTGTCTTGAAGCTAATATTTTAAATTTATGAGTTTTAAACTTTAATCAGCCTAAATAAATATTTTTATTTAAGTTTTATGCATATTTTAATACTTAGTTTTATTTTTTAACTTAAAACATAAGGTGCCATTTTTAACTTTTCAAAAAACATGAGGGGGAGGGGTATATAAAGTGGAGGGACCAAAATTATCCTTTGATAACTTCATCCCCACCTCGTCTTATTTGGAAAACTGAAGAACTCATCGTCTTCTTTCATCATCAATGGCGACTTGGGTTTAGGGTTTCATCGCGATTCTAATTCGGTCACTTCCATGGCCATTTTTGGTGCGATTTCATGGGGGTTTTTGTCCCCATCATTCCCTCTACTGATTATCAGGTTTAATTTAACCTAATTCGTTATTTTTAACCTAAATTCAATTATGACTCCGATGTTCGTCCCATGGTTTTTGGTTGCCACGGGCGAGGTTTAAACCTTTATCCATCTTGTGCACTAAAGACTCTAAAATAGGGACCTAGGATAAAAACCCGTTTGAATTTGGGTACAATTTTGGGGTTTCTATCCATTTTTAGTATTGTGTTACTGTCAATTTATTATTTGTTTGTCCTATATAGTGGCTAGGCGTACTATTCGGTTATTCCCCTAAAATTTAGGGATTTTGAATTAGGGTGTAGTACGAATTGGCTGGATTTTTGTTTGTTTGTATGATGTGTACAATATTTGAGTGGATAATAGTACTAACTGTACAATTTTTGCAACAAAAAATCCCTTATCCTATATCCTAAATTTTGAAATCTTTTGAATATGAGGGGGAAATTCTGTTTTTGAGGTATCTTCCCTACCATTTTTACCCCTAGCTCACTGAATTTGCCTATAAATAGCAAGTTTTTGTTCATTGTAAGGGGGAGAATTTTTATACCCTAGAAAATACTAAGTATACTAGCCTATATATCACTATATTCCTACAATACACCATGGATGCACTATAATATACAATATACAATACTATAAAGAATACTAATATACATTACTCTATAGCCTATACTACTAAAAATAAAAGTTATTTTCTGGAAAGTTGAAGAAAAAGTTTAAGGTCTTGTTTGGTGTTGAAGCTTTGGATCCCAATCTCCCTTTTGATTTTTAGGTTGCCCCTAAGAAAGGTAATTTCTAATCTCCACCCTACATTGCTTTGTTTTCAAGTTGTTCTATGTTGTTGTCTAATTGTTGTCGTTAAAATGTGATTATTTTGATGTTTAATATCTCTACGCTATGTTAGTGTAGTGTTTTCCGTCGCCTTAGTGGTGTTAAATGGAGAATGATGGCTAAACTAGTCTAAAAAAGGAAAAGAAAGATAGCTCTTTAGCTTAAACCTACTATTACACTGAGTCATTTGGGAAATTTTGAATTGTTTCGCAAGTCATTGTGTTTTAAATGTGTGTTGGATCTTTTGATGTTATGAGGACCTGTGTATAGAGAAATGGCTTTTAAAAAATAAAAAGGAACGTTTTGCTTATGGTTTAAATGTTTATCTTGTATTTTGCTTATGGTTCAAATGTTTATCTTGTACTGCTTTCCTTTAAAATTATCCAAGTTGGATCCTTTTGTGTTACAAGGCCTGTTTGGTATTTGTTTTGGTGTCAGTTTCTAGATATGATTTCTAATTAGTCTAAAAATGGTTGAAGGTCTGTTTTGAACTTGTCTAAGGCTCCTTCTAATAGTTAGAAATGGATTAGTGGCACTCTAATGACTGATAGTTGTCTAATGGAGTTCTAAATAGTTCTAAAAGGCAAAGTATTGCAACATAGGGTGTTAAATGCTTGTGTCACTGGTTTTTTGACTCTAAATAACTAGCTAAGTGTGCCTTGTGCTTAGACATTGTCCCACTGCTGTTCCTATTTTTTGAAAAGGGTAAGAGTTGATTCTGAGATTCTATTTGATGTTTCTGAAAGATAATGAAGTCTAAAATGGGAATAAAGTGTTGCTAATGCTAATTTTCCTCTTTACTGCTTTGACTAAAAGACTTTCTAGGTAGTTTTGGTGTAGAAGTAAAGCATGGTAAGGTTCTAGTTGCTAATGTATTTGGTGTTTTTCTCTGTTTAACTTATCATGTATGACATCAGTTTTCAAAGTCTTACACCTTCATTATGTTGTCACATTGCTGTACTTGCTTCTATATATGTCATACACTCTGCATTGTAGTCTCTTACTATTTGAAAGCCCAGTGTTCCTTCATTTGACTGTGCCATTCTTTTGTTAAGTTCTGAATATGTGTGTTTGCTTGTCTGTGTTCTTGAGGAGTTTAAGAGTTAAAATTTAAGATATAAAAGCATGCTACATGTGAGATTACTAAGGTAAAAGATGGGTATGCCCCTTCTTGGTGGTTTTTCCCTCTTGATCCTTGGATATATGGGAGGTATACTTTGTATAGTCAAGTTTATACTTAGTTAAAACATAGTTAAAATTCAAGGTATACTAAAGGAATATCTTGGTATACCTTGTAATATCTTGGCAGCTTTTCGTACTTAGAAATTTTTTGAAGAAATAAAAGGGTATATCAAGGGGGTATATTGTGTATATGAGGTTCCTACACTTAGAATTTTGAAGAGAAAAGGTAGCTGGGACATTAGTTGGGCCTGGCAGTTTGTTGGGCTATTTCAGTCAATTAGTATTACTGATTATATCTCTATTTGGGCTTCCATATGTTCTAATTAGCATCATTTATTATTAGGCTTGGCCCAGAAAGTTGTAATTCATATTTTGGCTTTGTAATAAGTTATTTAGTTTAATTTTTGTATCTAATTTTAATTGTTGGATGTTTACTAAATGTTAAACATACCCTTTGCATCTTATACCCCTCAAAACCCTTTGGTGGATTTCCACGAGGTCCACTAATGTGTATAGATCGAGTCTACAAAATGGAGCACAATTTGGAGCAAACATTGGACCCGAGGAACCAAAATTGCATATTTACTTTTCTATTTGGACTTGGTCAGCCTAGATTCTCTATCTCTTTTAATTACGCATTCTAAGTTATTATTTGTGCAATTATTATTTCAATTGGAACCCTTATGAGATTTTCGTATTTTAAAGTCGCCAAAATGAGTTTACTACAAAAATCAAGATTAATTTTGAGACTTTAAATGCAAATTGGGAGTGATTTGATTAAAGGACCAAAACTGTCGGCTCTGTAAAATGTGGGATAGATTTGACCATTTATAAAACCCTATGGACTTGGACGTGTGGACTGATTTGGACAAAACATTTGAGACTAATATGATTATTTAGACTTAAGTTTAAAAAATAATATTTGACTAAAACTTAGCAAAGTATAGAATAAAAAATGGATTGTATATGTAGAATATTATATGGACTATAATACAACAACAACAACAACAACAACAACCACCACCTAGTGAAATCCCACAACGTGGGGTCTATATGGACTATAATAGTGTATCTAAATTATTTTCTTAAAACTATTTTCCTATAATCCGAAATATTTTTCAAAACTATTTTTTGAGTGGACTTACGTAGAATCCTACTTGGGCTATTAGCCTAAGTGTTCTAGTCCGACACCCGACGCCCAATTTCAGGCAAAATCACGCCACTTTTATTTTTTTAAAGTGTGTATTTGCGTGAAAAACGGACTCTTTACTGTGGAAATACGAAAACTTAGGCAATTTTTTGGGCATTGTAAATACGAAATACGAAAACTTACGCCCAATAGCGGTAAACGCCTATGATTGCACAACCGCCATAGCGGCAGACTGGCTGCCCTAGAGGTACCGCTGTAGCGATGAACTTACCACTGGGGAGGTGTCGCACAGTGATTTTCCCTATTTAAGGGATCATTTCAGGAATTGTCTCATTTTTTCAAAAACCCTAAGTTCCAGCCGCCCAGTTCAGTGGGGAAGCATGAAAATGAGATTTTAGTCCAAATGAGTCCTTCTAACACCCTCCAAACCGCCTTCCACCTAAGAAATTACTCCTAAACATATTCACCTAGAGAATTATCAAGTGGGTGTTTCAAGTAATCTAGAGTTGGAAGAATGATGAAGTAGCAACATTTCCCCCTAAATTCTTTCTAAACCACCTCTCATGTTCTTCACCACAAATAAGCTAATAACCTAGATCTCTACAATCCTTTCCTTTAAAAATAAATTCTTGTATGGATCTTGAAAATGGCTTCTCCCCAAATACAAGCTTGAAAATGGGAAAACCTCTTAGCATTGATATAGAAAAAAACTAGAGGTGGGTTAAGACCCTCCCTATTAATCCAAATCTCTTATGAAGGATTCAAGTGGAAAGCATTAATCTTGGGTAACATGGTTATCTCCAAACTATTTCATGCGGATTACGATGTAATGGTTGATTGAAAAAATCAATGGATGTTCATGGCACCCGCTTGGCCATGAGGTGGGTTACGACTTTCTTTGGGTAGACTCCGGTTAGTTTTCCATATTGTGGTGTTAGAAGAAACAGAGAATGCATGTATAGAAAATTGGAGATTTGGGATGGAATTCTAGGATGGTATGTTGTGTGTGACTTGTTTATTCGGGCTCGTGGCCTGTAGACCCCATAAGTATTGATGTGGTTTTCTTGATTATTAATGGATTTATGTAACTTGGGAGTAGCAGACGGAATCTAATTGTGCCCAACGATGAAAACTATCTGTAACTCGTAATTATTTGTAATGGATATAAACGCTAGATGGGAAGATAAAATATATCATGGTAGTGATTGATGCCCTAGTTAACTTGTGACGAATGACTCGAGTGTAGGGTGAGATTCTTGTCCTAAACAAATATGCTGATTTAGGGAAATGGTAATACCGTATATCAATTGGTTGATCTGATGTGTGTTGGGACTAGCCACCCCGTTACGTGTGTTTGATTGTTCGATTGTGTCGGTTTGATGCCATGTGTGGTTGGTAAATACCGACTTCTGTTCGTCGTCTTGATTTGGATAGAATTGACATACCCGTTGTGGTATCCGTATGGATATATTGTTGGCGTACCCATTGTTGGTACTTGGCTTAATGTCATATATTGGCATACCCACTATTGGTATGGTGATGTGACACGTAGTTGGCATACCCGTTGAGGTGTTGGTGATATTAAACTTGGTTGTTGATGATTGACATGTGCATTGCATGTGCTTTCACATATTCATCATGCATGGCTGATACCCGGTGATGATCCGGTATCATTGATTGAGTGAAACTAATATTTGATAAACTTTTTTGCTTGAGTGATTGTGAAAAGGCCGATGTCCGATGATCCATTCGGGAATCGTTGATTATATGAAACTGATAATTGATCAACCATTTACTTGAGTGACTGTGAGAAGGCCGATGTCCAAGGTTCAATTCCGGAATCGTTGATTTGTGACACTAATATTTGACATACTCTTTTACTTGAGTGACTGTGAGGTGGCCGATGTTCGATGAGCTATTTCGGGCATCGTTGTTGCATGGCCGATTCCGATGTTATTCCAGAATCGTTGTTAGTGCATGGATTTCGCGAGTCCCCTAGGGTGGTGCAGGTGAGACTCCCCATGTGAGCAATTAGCCAGGGTCCCGTCTTTCTGTTGGGCAAAGATCCGGGACGGGTGGCACTTAGACTTCGCGAGTCACACTGGGTTGTGCTACCGAGACGTCGATATTTTCGTCTGGAGTACATGTGTACACTTCATTTGCATAGCATGGCATGACATTAATACCATTATTGCACTGCATTGCATTGTGACTTAATTTGGATGTTGTGACGATTAGATTGTGATGATTGGATTATGCTGATTGGATTAGGACGGATATATTCGGGCTTGACATACTTGGGTTTAGAGGCCTTAAATAGGCAATGACAGACATTTGGACTCGATTATATGTGCATTATATTGTTGACTTGTGCCTGTTTAATTAACCAAAAATTAGTCATAAGTTGTTTCTAAGAGAGGGTGGATAAAAAGGCGTTGTAACAATGAGATCTCCCCTAAACACAAATGTACGACTTAGGAATTACATATATGCTGAGAATCGGTGTAGGTAATTAGTTGACTTATAATTCATTAGAGAGTAGTTGTGGCCTAAGGCATATTGGCGTTGTGATGAACTGTATATGGATATGTGATTTGGTTTAGTGATGGTCATCGTTGTTTGTGAATTCTTTATCAATATCTATTACTAACCATTGTCGGCCTATGATACTTACTCAGTACGCATGTTTTGTACTGATATTGCACTTGCTACACCCATTTTTGGGGTGTAGATTGTTTCAGGTATTTGATTGATGTGAAGAGGAACTCATGGTGCCTATCTGGAAGGCCTCCTCCCACTTCATTCGGGAAGGAGGATGCGTCGTAGAATGTAATGGAAATCTGAGTCAATAGCCGCTCTTGTACTAGTCTAGACCAGGTGATGGGAAGTCATATCGAGTCTGTAAATTGGTGTTGTTGTAAACGTATAAACCTTGTGTTTGCTAAATATTTAGAAGAGAAAATACATCATTTAACCCCTGAACTTGGCACGAAAACTCAGTTTGGAAAGTAAACTTAACTTCTATTTATTTACCCCCCTTAACAACTTACGTTTTAATTATTTTCCCCCTCTAGTTGCCCAGACCAGTTGAGTGGGTAGTGTTAGACACGCGCGAGCTAATTGGTCCACGTCATTATTTAATTTCCCAACTTATTTTTACCCGTCCCCACATAAAAAACCCGACCCAGCCCCAATTAACCCGACCCATCCCAAACAAAAGACCCAACCACGGTTCCCAATCGACACTATATCCCCTTTCCACTACACAACCAAACCTCCACACTACACAAACCGATCATTGTAAAGTTAAAAACCTAAAATATATGTAAATCTTATCGTTTCTGAGTGATATTGAAGATTAGTTAGCCACAAAGGTACACGATTCTTGTTATTCTTGTTCGGGTTTGTCTAGATTTCAATTTTACTGTTTTTTAGTTGCAAAAAATTTATCTTTAACTTCGTTTTCTTTTTTATTTTTTTGGGTGTAAATGGTAACTGAATCTTGTAATTTTTCATTTGTTTTCAATTTTAGGTTTTGTGAAGAAAATTGTGACTTTGAGGTTTAACCACAGAGGTAATTTAGAAAAAACCCCTCGTATTAAGTATGTTGGAGGTAGTGTGAAAGATTATTTTGATGTTGATCTTGATAAATTCTCTTATTTTGAGCTTGTTTACTATGTTAAAGAAATCGGTTATATTGTTTCATCTTGTTGTGTATATATTAGACCACCTAAATGTCGATTTGTAGTAGAAGTTAAAAGTGATAGGGACTTTATTGGTATTGCACCTTAATTAAAAAACAGAGATATTGTTGTAATTTTTGTGACTCATCTTGTTGAGGAACCTATTGTGGTCCCCCCTGATCTTCCACCTATTACCCCTGTGGGTGGGGAATCTTTTACTGCTTTTGATAACCCCATATATGAAGATATAAATGAAAAGGTTGGGGCAGGTGAGGTTAGTCAAACATTTGGGGGTAGTGAAGGCTTAGGGTTTGAAGAGGCTACTGGTCTTGATGAACCCTTGGGTGGGACTTCACTACTACTTGCCTACTACTACTTCAAGAAATGATGATGATGATGATTCGACTTAGAAAGTGAGAGTGAATCGAGGAGTCTGACAATGTAGTGGTAGAGAAGGTGAAGAAGAAGAATTTGATAGTGATGTCCATGAGGAGGATAGGAATCTAAGGAAAGATAGGGTGGCTCTAAAATCAAAAAAGAAGAAAGAAAAGGCTAAGAGATATGAAGGGATAGATTTGGGGCCAAAGGGTGTAGATATGGGACATGATGAATATTTATCTAGGAGTAAGAGTACATTTGAAGGAAAATTGGGTGGGGATGAGCCATTTTATGATTCAGATGAACCTGTTAGCTTTGAAATAGATACTGATGATGAACCTGATGACGAAGGTGTGGTTGAAAAGCCTACCAAAAAGTCAAGGAGACCAAAAAGAATTAGAAATAGGGTTACTTTTTATCCTAAATGTGAAGAAATAGTTTGGGAGACAAAGTCTTGCATTTGAAAGTGCTAAACATGCTTTAGGAAAGCACTTACTAGGTATGCAGTTCAAAAACATGTAGAGTTGGAAATATGTCAAAGAACCAACTAGGGTGAGGGTAAAGTGTACTGCTGGCTGTCCATGGTTATTGTTTGCTAGTTATGATTCTAGAACAAATGATTTTATTGTGAAGAATTATAATCCCATTCACAAGTGCAACGGCACAACAAAGAACAAGTTGGTAAATTCTTTGTATATTTCGTAAAGGTACAAGGATAGAATTATTTCGAACTCGGCATTAGAATTTTTGAGCTTCAAAATTTGGTAAGAAAGGAATTGAGGTGATATTGGTAGGATCGTGGCAAGGAAAGCTTAAGCATTGTTTTGCAACAAATCATGGATTATAGGGATGAGCTTTTAAGGACTAATCCAGGTAGCACATGTGTGGTTACGCTGAGTGAAGAAACTTTTGAAGGTGGAATCAAAAGGTTTTAGTCCTTTTATATATGTTTTGATGCCATGAAGAAGGCATTCAAGGCTGGTTGTAGGAGAGCAATTGGGTTGGATGGGTGTTGTTTAAAAGGTGTTAATAAAGGGCAATCGCTTGTGGCTCTTTGTAAGGATGGAACAACTGCATGCTACCACCGGCTTGGGCAAAGGTTGAAGTTGAGAATACTTTTACTTGGAGATGGTTTTTCAACATTCTAAGGCATGATCTTGAGCTTGGAGATGGACTCGGTTTGACAACTCTTTCGTATATGCAAAAGATAATGTATTCTTGGTTATTGATTTCTCGAATTTTTTTTCGTTCTCTTTAACTTATGTCTCTTTACCGTCACCTAATATTTTTTTTTACATGTTATTGTAGGGTCCGGATATAGCCATTAAGGATCCGTTGCCAAATGCGTAATAAAGAATGTGTGCAAGACATGTGATTGCCAATTTTTCCAAAAAATGGAAAGGCATAGAGATTAGAAACTCGCTTTCCGGAGATGTGCTAAGTT
This sequence comes from Lycium ferocissimum, assembly GCF_029784015.1. Classification (NCBI taxonomy): domain Eukaryota; kingdom Viridiplantae; phylum Streptophyta; class Magnoliopsida; order Solanales; family Solanaceae; genus Lycium; species Lycium ferocissimum. The sequence goes on from NC_081351.1 coordinate 5,233,717, forward strand.
CACATATGAGCAGGATTTGCCAAAAAAATTGGATCATATGGAGAAGTTAGGTGATGCAATAAATGGAGATTTGTTGTAGTACAACATAGATAGGTGGTCCAAGGTCTACTTTAAATACCTCACCATTGTGATAGTGTGTTGCCGAGAGTTTTAATTCCTGGATTTTGGGGCCAAGGCACAAGATCATTATCCCAATGCTTGAGGAAATTAGAGTCAAAATGATGAGAAAGGTAGGACAACTAATAGAGTTTTCTGAGACTTAGATAACAAACATCAGCCCAATGGCTTTGAAGGTATTGCAAGAGAACACAGTACCAAGTAATTCCCAACTAAGTAGAGGAGGGGGAAGACCAAGAGATTCTGCCAAACAGGTAAAAACTTTCCTTGTTATTTACTACTTGATTAAATATTACAGTCTTACATTGAGTCTAACTACTTAAATATGAATTAGGCCATGTTGCGCCGCAACATTTCAATCTGAAGGGCACAGATGTACTGTCTACATCACGTATTACGTAGCTTGTTAAATTACCACTTAATCAATTTTACAATTCTAAGTGTTTGACACCTTAAATGTGACTTAGGCTTCTGATGCAAGTGCATCGGTTACTGGAAGAGGGGCACCAGCCAAGAGTTGTGGGAATGGGAGTGCTTCAGACCCAAAGTGGTTTCAAAATTGTCAATGTAAGTTTGCAACCTCATTAATCATTTACTGCAAACAATCTAGCCTAATGGAGATCTGTTTTGTTAATGCAGCCTAGAATGGCAAATCAGTCTTCAACCATGCCTATGAATTCAGCAGTAGTCACTGGTAGTCTTGGACATCACAAACCAAGACCAGGAGGACTAAAATGGAAAAGTAGTCCAGCTATAACACAACAAGGTCTTCAACAAATGAGTGGACAAAAGAGAATGAGAACAAGGGCCAAAAAGCCGCCGAGTTGAACTCTTTAAGTCAAACAAGTTCATCACCACTTTCGTAAATAAAATGGAAAAAAATGAAGTTGAATTAGTTTAGTCCCGTATGTGTATGTCTTTGGTATCTGATCGTTATGCGCAATAGGATCGCAGATGTTAATGTTGTTTTTGTGAAACAATTATGGTAGATGATGTACATTTGTCAAACAAATATGCACTTAGACTTTATTAATTTTGAAGCTGTGACTACAATTTTGCCCTGTAGTGACATTCTATTGTTGCAATATTAAGCAGTTGTGACTGCAATTTTGCCCTGTATTGACATTCTATTCTTGCAATATTAAGCAGTTGTGACTGCAATTTTGCTGTATATTTCCTGGTTTTGTGACAGTTCAGTCTTGCAATGTTGTGTATGACATTAAATGCATAGAGAAGCTGCCCAGCTGTGACTGCAATGTTGTGTATAACACTAAATGCAGTAAACAGATTTGAACAAAGGTTTACACATTTGAGCAAAGGTACGTGAGCGGTACATATTTGAGCAACAAACCACATTGAATGGATGCAAGTAAATGCATTATACGTATTTGAGCAGTCAAACACATTGAATTCGAGTTAGTAAATGATGGTACTTGGTACTTGGAAGTGATGGTCAAAACCAATGAATCCGAGACATCATTAACTACTTGATCACACTAACACTATAACTCAACTCAACTATAAATAGGCCTTCTTTTCATCTCACTTTCACTCAACTCAAATAACTCTTAACACATATAGTGATAGAAGCAGCCTTCATCTAAGATGGATGACATGGAAATGGCCGCATGTTTTGACAAAGAATTGACCAAATCGTACGTCGAAAAAGACGATTTCGTAAGTGTTGTCGTATTATATATTTTCAATTGTTCTTTTACCTCTTTTGGTAATAACATGTTTTTTTTTGCAGATCCTTCCAACTGACATACTGGAATTTCTTCCAAACACCGACAAGGACGCTGTTGTTCATTACGACGATCATGAGTATAATATGAAATACAAGGTTGGCATATACACGTGCCTTGCTCAAGGCTGGAAAGCTTTCATTGGTGCTGCCGGATTAGGGATAGGAGATGTGTTGTGTTTTAAGGCATGTTTAGATGAGAACCGCATAGTGTTTTTTGTTCATGTAAAGGAGGATCCGATATCGTAATGATAGATTAGGTCTCCGCATTCTCTATTTAAAGTAATTTATAAAATTTCTCGACTTTTGCTATCATTTTCAAGGTAATATTTTCTATAACAACAAAATTCTTTAACAAGAGCATAAAGTTCTTCCATGACATTTACATTACAACAAGAGCATAAAGTTCTTACATTACCTACTACGCGATTACAACATACAACAACATAAATTCAGTTGATTAAGGAAGCCGCCAAAAAGCCAATAAATATTCCCCACGAAATCAAAAGCAACATCCTTGTATTTGCAAGTTTCTCCTCCAAGTTTAGAACTTTTTTCAAGTCAAATTGTTGTTTACTCTTTAAGCCAATTAATTCCTCCTTCATTTTGTTCACTTCAATTAGATGTCTAGCCTCAATGGCAATTAATTATTCTTGCAATTTGTCCCTTTCGATCTTGACCGCATCTAACGACGACGTCAAATTTTGAACATTATTCCACTGAATCTCAGGGAACAATTCATCTTCCCATTGCCAAAATCCACAAGAATTGCCCTTAGGCCTCGAACATTTGTAGAATTTTCGTCCGGGATTACTAGGAGTCAATGAAGTGAGGTGTTTTGCAATGGTGCCACAATTACATTTTACGTGAGATGAACAACTACCTTGAGACATTTATGAACCCATAAAATTTTCGAATTAGAACAGAGAATGATTATGGACAGAAATTTGGAGGAGAAATTTGATGAGAAATTTTGTTGAGGAAGCATACATACATGAAGGAGCAATGGTGTGAGCAAGAGGAATTTCATGAATGGAGGAAAAAAAAATGGGACTGATTGAAGGTGTGATGAAGATGAAGATGAAGTTGAAGAACAACTTAGGGTTCTAAAGGGTGGTGGGTCAGGTTGGGATTAGAAAGGGGGAACGGTATTATAACCGTTACCCCCGTCGATTTCTATTAAAAAAAACGTTAACAAAAATTAATTAACGCGCGGGTCAGGCACTGTCAAACACGCGCCCAGGTCTGGGCCACTAGAGGGGGAAAATAATTAAAACGTAAGTTGTTAAGGGGGGTAAATAAATAGAAGTTAAGTTTAGTTTCCAAACTGAGTTTTCGTGCTAAGTTCAGGGGTTAAATGATGTCTTTTCTCTATTTAGAAATGGAATTCCACTATATTTCTTAATTATCAAATTCATTTAATGGAATGTCGTGTGATTGAAACGTTATATAAATGAGAGGGTTCGCCTACCAAGGTGGGAAGGTAGGTGCCCGCACGTACCCGAATTTGGGTCGTGACAAGTTGGTATCAGAGCCTAGGTTACCGGTCTACTAGGTACAAGAGCAATGTCTAGTAGAGTCTCGTGGAATGGTACGTAGACGTCCGTACCCGTCCACGGGAGGCTATAGGGCATCTAGGAAAATTTCTCTTATTTCTTTCAAATCATGCTACTTCGATCAAATTGGTATCTCCGTGGGCCCAATTGGTATTTAGATGGTTGCAATTGGTATCTACGTGTGAAGAGTTGGTCATATTTCAGGATTAGAACTAGTGGCGTTGGAAGAGGTGAGTTAAAGTCCATAGGCGAGAGAAATGCGGGCATAGCATGATGCCATTGCCAGGCATAGCGCCACGGCGGTCAGTGTACCGCTGCGGTGATGCCGCTACAACGGAAGGGCTACCGCTGAAGCGGTGAAGCCCACTTCCCTCTTTGACCGCTCCTGCGGCTCCCCTACCGCCAAAGCGGTACTGCCACAGCAGTCTGAGAGACCGCTGAAGCGGCAATGCTGGATCAGAGACCTACACTTTCTATTCCTGTTTTCCAGTCCATTTCCCTGTTTAACCTTCGATATAAGATAAGAACAGCAGCATGACCAACCAACAAGTTGTATAAAAATAAGCTCGACAAGAGCAAGAAACACCCAAGTCACTACTACGAAACTCACTACTATTACCAACAACAAGGAAGCTAAATAGTTCAACCTCCAAACAAATTATCCAGACATTGGCCATAAACCAGGCTGACCAAAAATAAAATTATCCGAAGATAAAGAGGCAAACCAACAAAAGATTGTCCAGAAATAAAGGCCCTACAAGGGCAACCAAGCATAAAAAGGGAGAGGGAGAGGGGGAAATCTCTAGGTTGTCCGTATTCTAGTCGCGCCATCACCATCAGAGTCGCCACCACCGGCATCACCTAACCCGCCCTGACCGCCATCCTCGCGGGGACCAGTCTCGAACGACTACTGCTCGGAGTCATCATAATCCTCCACCAGCAGCAGCAAGTTGGGGTGCATTTTACCCCACATCCCTTTAGAAATCCTCCAAGACCTGATGCAGAGCTTGTCACATGCCCAGTTCTTCATCTTTTCTTTATCAAAATCAGCGCGAAGCTCACCATGGTTCTTTGCCAGGTTGGTGTAGGCAGTCTGGAGGGTGGTGAGTGACTCACCCATCTGCGTCTGGGTGTCAAAATACCCTTTCATCTCCTATCATGGGGTAGCCGGCAGCAAGACCACGATGAACTAGAACCACCAGAAGGCATGGGCATCGCCCGGAACATGGCGTCTATATCGTCAAAACGCGTATCTATGAGCTCAAAGGGACCCAGGACATGAGGCGTCTTAGTCTAGGCATCATCCCCCACACCAACGTTAGCCCCAGCTCCGCTTCCCCCTTCGCCCGCATCATCCACTTTCCTCTTCTTTCGGTTGACAATCATGGTCCCATGGCCCTTCGCCTTCAACAAATGGAAAGGGACCTCAGGCTGGACCCAATCGTCTTCATTTTCCTCGGGAACCTTAGCTTTCTGGCACAAAAAGGTGATCAAAAAAGGGGGAACATCAAGCTTCCCCCACCCCTATTCGTAAACCTCTTCCACTCCACAATGACTTGCGGCCCCACATTTACAGGTATGTCGGCCAAGACGCAAGCAATAACAAGGGCACGGGCATAGGAAACATCATGGGTGTTTGAGAAATGGCGGACCCGGTGGCTAACAATCTGCAGCCATCTCCTAGCCTCAATAGTAAAACGGTCACTATATATCACTCCTCTACCACGAGTCTAGGGAACCTTCGACATATCACTTGCCTGCACCAATTGGGTGGCCAACCACATAAAATCCTTCTCTTCTGCCTTCTCCTCATAAGGCTCCATGGGATGATCATCTAGCCGATAAATTCAGTTGACAGCCCTTGCCCCCACTTTCACAGGAGTACCCCTTATTATGATCACCGGGCTAGGAGCATCCCAGTTAATAAATGGCAGCATAGCATAGAACTCCCTGACCCAAGACTCATTTCAATCTCCCGGGTTTCGGACCAAGCGAGTCTACTTGGTCGGCACCAACCTGTTCCAGAAATTTGGAGCCCGCCTCTCCACATTTTTCATGGAAAATCCCCACTCCAATAGTAAAGGAATGGACCTTTGTTCCAAATGTAGTCATTTACTCTGGCGAGTGGGGAGTTTATCGTAAACGGGCACTTCTTCATTGAGAGGCCCCGCCCTTTGGGTTTGAGGTACTTGTTCCTCATTTTCAGCCATGGTGCCTGCAAGGAAATTAGAAGCGTGTCAATTCTTAAGCCTTATCAGTTACATGTCGTTCTAGCAAGAATCAAAGCAAAAAAAATTGAATAAAGGAGTGCCCAACGAGATCGCACGGTTGCAGAATGCGATAATCGCCACAGCCGACACAGGACCGCCATAGTGGTACCGCTATAGTGGAAAAGAGACTACCACAGTGGTAACCAAGGTTATATGGTCAACCGCCACAGCGGCCAACTGAGAGCTATATCGGTGTCACTTTACCCGAACAGTGGCCCAAAATTTACAGATTTCAAACCCTACTTTTTAGATCAAAAACTTTTTTTTAAGCACGGATCGGGGAGAAAACCAGTATGCATGAAGTTTAAAGCCCATTGGGGTGCTACTCTAACAACAAACTAGCCCAAATTTCTTGAAAAACCCCAAAACATATTTCAAGAATATTTCTTTACTATGCTCAAAGTTTTGCATCTCAAATCTGTGTTAGAATCACGCTAAGTGCGAAGGGAAGGCTATCCTATTGATTAACTATTTCAGATTACTCCAGAAATTCGTCCAAATTATGTGGTTACCTAAAGTTCAGAAACCCAACTTGTGGTACAAAAATCCAACCCTTAAGTCATTATTTAGAGTGTAGTGTTGTTGATTAACTATGGAGCAAGGGGAAATGAAATTTTACCTGATCTTATAGTAAAATAGTGGATGGAGATGGATTCTTTGTGCTTCTTCTTCTTCTTCTTCTTCTTCTTCTTCTTCTTCTTCTTCTTCTTCTTCCCACTTTCACTTTCTTTTGGGTAAGAGAAAGTGGGTGTTTGGGGAGGCTAATTTGTGTTAAGTAGGTAAAGGGGATAGTTGGTAGAGTTTTAATGGGATTAGAAGTGAATTGGGAGTGGGAGTTTTAAGGAATATAGAGGGATTTTCGAAGTGGGGTGGAGGGATAATGAAAATAAAAGGGACTGTCGTCCCTCAATATTCTGCCAGCGGGACCACCGTGGCGGCAACTAGGCCACTGCAGCGGCTATGCCATGGCGGTAGAGTGATCGCTATAGCGGTGCCCTGGGTTTCTCGAGCGACCGCTGCGGCGGCCAGTCTTGGCGCTGTAGCGGTACTGTCCTGGAGGTATTGTAGCCGCTATAGCGATTTACAATTCCGCCTGTGAAATTTTTAATACGTTGGGGGTATACCCAAGCCTTACATCTCGTAGCAGACCTCTTACATATCACCCATGAATTCGAATCCTCCTTGCCTTGATACCTTGGGGAGCCTTTGGGATTCAACTAACTCCGAACCTCTCAGATTTTTAATACGAGCTATGAGAAACAGTGATGACCCCTAGTACGGAAGTGGGGTACGTGAAACCGGAATGCCATGGTAACTAGGCAATTCCAATGAGTTAAAGTCTAAGAAGCGCTAAGTCACAAGGGGGTTCCCTAACTATGTATTCGCCTTGTTCCTTTCTATTGGACTCAAAATACGAAAGTAAGATGGTACTAGCAAGTCCTGGCTACTAGACACGTCAACCATCAGCGCAGGTTCGTTCCCTTACCGTTCGGGGATGAACGGTTGTGCAATTGGTATCTGATGTAACGACCCATTTTATTATTACTGTGATTTTCGAAGGAAGACAACAACTATGGCTCCTTAACAGTGTCTTCACCTAGTCATATCCTGGAAACCATTTTAAGCCAACCAAAAATGTTGAACACACCGCGTAAGGAATAGAAACGTGGGCGAATAGATAGAGCTTGAACGACATAGCGGTAAATGCCTATGACTGCACAGCCACCATAGCGGCAGACTGGCCGCCCTAGCAGTACCGTTGTAGCGGTGAACTTACTACTGGGGCGGTGTTGCACAGTGATTTTCCCTATTTAAGGGATCATTTCGGGAATCGTCCCATTTTTTCAAAAACCCTAAGTTCCAACCGCCCAGTTCAGTGGGGAAGCATGAAAATGAGATTATTAGTCCGAATGAGTCCTTCTAACACCCTCCAAACCTCCTTCCATCTAAGAAATTACTCCTAAACATATTCACCTAGAGAATCATCAAGTGGGTGTTTCAAGTAATCTAGAGTTGGAAGAATGATGAAGTAGCAACATTTCCCCCTAAATTCGTTCTAAACCACCTCTCATGTTCTTCACCACAAATGAGCTAACAACCTAGATCTCTACACTCCTTTCATTTAAAAATAGATTCTTGTATGGATCTTGAAAATGGATTCTCCCCAAATACAAGCTTGAAAATGGGAAAACCTCTTAGCATTGATATAGAATAACACTAGAGGTGGGTTAAGACCCCAAACCTCCCTATTAATCCAAATCTCTTATGAAGAATTCAAGTGGAAAGAATTAATCTTGGGTAACATGGTTGTCTCCAAACTATTTCATGCGAATTACGATGTGATAATCAATTGAAAGAATCAATGGATGTTCGTGGAACCCGTTTAGCCATGAGGTAGGTTACGGCTTCCTTTCGGTAGACTCCGGTTAGTTTTCCATATTGTGGTGTTAGAAGAAATGGAGAATGCATGTATAGGAAATCGGAGATTTGGGATGGAATTCTAGGATGGTATGTCGTGTGTGACTTATTTGTTCGGGCTCGTGGCCTGTAGATCCCTTAGGTATTGATGAGGCTTGATTATCGGTGGATTTATGTAACTTGGGAGTAGCGGACGGAATCTAATTGTGCCCAACGAAGAAAACTATGATATGATGTGTGTTGGGACTAGCCACCTCGTTACGTGTGTTTGATTGTTCGATTGTGTCGGTTTGATGCCACGTGTAGTTGGTAAATACCAACTTCTGTTCGTCGTCTTGATTTGGATAGAATTGACATACCCGTTTTGGTATCCGCATGGATATATTGTTGGCGTACCCATTGTTGGTACTTGGCTTGTATGTTGGCATACCCACTATTGGTATGGTGATGTGACACGTTGTTGGCATACCCGTTGAGGTGTTGGTGACATTGAACTTGGCTGTTGATGATTGACATATGCATTGCATGCGTTTTCACATATTCATCATGCATGGCTGATACCCGGTGATGATCCGGTATCATTGATTGAGCGAAACTGATATTTGATAAACTTTTTTGCTTGAGTGATTGTGAAAAGGCCAATGTCCGATGATCCATTCCGGAATCGTTGTTTATATGAAACTGATAATTGATCAACTATTTACTTGAGTGATTGTGAGAAGGCCGATGTCCGAGGTTCAATTTCGGAATCGTTGATTTGTGAAACTGATATTTGACAGACTCTTTTACTTGAGTGACTATGAGGTGGCCGATGTTCGATGAGCTATTTCGGGCATTGTTGTTGCATGGCCGATTCCGATGTTATTCCAGAATCGTTGTTAGTGCATGGATTTCGCGGGTCCCCTAGGGTGGTGCCGGTGAGACTCCCCATGTGAGCTATTAGCCAGGGTCCCGTCTGTCTGTTGGGCAAAAATTCGGGACGGGTGACACTTAGACTTCGCGAGTCACGCTGGGTTGTGCTACCGAGACGTCGATATTTTCATCCGGAGTACATGTGTACACTTCATTTGCATGGCATGACATCGCATTCATACCATTATTGCACTGCATTGCATTGTGACTTAATTGTGATGTTGTGATTATTGGATTGTAACGATTGAATTGTGCTGATTGGATTAGGACAGATATATTCGGGCTTGACATACTTGGGTTTAGAGGCCTTACTTAGGCAATGACGGACATTTGGACTCGATTATATGTGCATTATATTGTTGACTTGTGCCTGTTAAATTAACCTAAAATTAGGCATAAGTTGTTTTTAAGCGAGGTAGGATAAAAAGGCGTTGTAACGATGAGCATGCCCCTAAACACAAATGTACGAATTGGGAATTACATATATGCTAAGAATCGGTGTAGGTAATTGGTTGACTTATAATTCATTAGAGAGTAGTTGTGGCCTAAGGCATATTGGCATTGTGATGAACTGTATATGGATATGTGATTTGGTTTAGTGATGGTCATCATATTTCATGAATTCTTTATCAATATGTATTACCAAAGATTATCGGCCTATGATACTTACTCAGTACGCGTGTTTTGTACTGATATTGCACTTGCTATACCCTTTTTGGGGTGTAGATTGTTTTAGGTATTTGATTGATGTGAAGAGGAACTCACGGTGCCTATATGGAAGGCCTCCTCCCACTTTATTCGGGACGGAGGATGCGTCGTAGAATGTAATGAAAATCTGAGTAAATAGCCGCTCTTATACTAGTCTAGACCAGGTCATGGGAAGTCATATTGAGTCTGTAAATTTGTCTTGCTGTAAACGTATAAACCTTGTGTTTCCTGAATATTTATAAATGGCATTCCGCTGTATTTCTTAATTATCAAATGCTTTTAATGGAATGTCATGTGATTGAAATGTTATATAAATAAAAGGGTTTGCCTACCAAGGTGGGAAGGTAGGTGCCCACACGTACCCGAATTTGGGTCGTGACACATTTAGGAAATTTTGAATTGTTTCGTATGTCATTGTGTTTTAAGTGTGTGTTGGATCTGTTGATGTTATGAGGACCTGTGCATATAGAAATGGCTTTTAAAAAATAAAAAATAATGTTTTGCTTATGGTTCAGAAGTTTATCTTGTACTGCTTTCCTTTAAAATTATCCAAGTTTGATCCTTTTGTGTTTACAAGGCCTGTTTGGTATTTGTTTTGGTGCTGTCCCTGGATATGATTTCTAATTAGTCTAAAAATGGTTGAAGGTCTGTTTTGAACTTGTCTAAGGCTCCTTCTAATAGTTAGAAATGGATTAGTGGCAATCTAATGACTGATAGTTGACTAATGGAGTTCTAAGTAGTTCTAAAAGGTAAAGTATGGCTATACAGAGTGTTAAATGCTTGTGTCACTGGTTTTTGACTCTAAATAACTAGCTAAGTGTGCCTTGTGCTTAGACATTGTCCCACTGCTGTTCCTATTTTTTGAAAAGCGTAAGAGTTGATTCTGAGATTCTATTTGATGTTTCTGAAAGATAATGAAGTCTAAAATGGGAATAAAGTGTTGCTAATGCTAATTTTCCTCTTTACTGCTTTGACTAAAAGACTTTCTAGGTAGTTTTGGTGTAGAAGTAAAGCATGGTAAGGTTTAGGGGTTCTCTAATTGTTCATTGTGTGCTTAGGGTCAAAAAATGAGTTTGAATTAAGTAGAAGGGGTCTTGGTTGACCATTGGTCCTCATTGTTCGTGTTGAAAGCTTTGAAGTGGTATTTTGTGGGCTTATGATTGTCTGATTGCTATTTCTAAATGCCATATGTTTCTGTGTTTCTAAATTATTGCGTTGAAGCCTACTTCTATGTGTCTTTGATCATTGCTGAATTGACTTATCTGTGTCATCTCCTTAGTATCATGCTTAAGTTGTTTAGGATGAAAATATGGTATTGATCACTTAATTTATAATCCTAAACTGTAATGAATGGACTAATGGTTCCTTAATTGAAAACTTAATCTAGAAATGAAGTTTTACTAGATCTATGGCCACCAGTTGACTCTCCAATGCTGCTTGATTCCAAAATAGCTTTAACATGCCTAAAACTTGCATGAACTCACCTCTATTCCCCTTTGTCTAGTCTGTTCTCTATTTGTTTTACCTATCAGAGTCACTATCCATGTTTGAGTGCTAAAATATAAGTAGTGTTGGGTGCTTAGCCTAGATTCTTTGTATATTTAAGTTCAATATAACCTCGAGCCTGTGACCATGTTGCTTAATACCCTTAAAACCAATTTATACTATCCTTTACCTACACCTAATATGTTGCTGGCTTGATATGTGTTCTTTGTTCTTCCTTCAGCCTAGCTGTTTCTATTTGTCTAAGTTGACCACCTGCATTTATGTCTATTTCCTTTGTCCTAGTCGCTTGAATATTGGTTGATATCTTGATTAACTATTCAAGTATGAGGGATGCCTGAGTCTTAAAACTTGAAAAAACTATTTCTAAAAATTACTGGCACTCACTGGTTCTAGCTGATCATCCAAATCCACTTTTGGGCTTAAGTGTGATCCTTGGAAACTTGCATAGTATATATGAGCCTGTGACGTTAAATACACCATATGATTGCATTACTTCTAACTAGACTTGATGGAAACTAGCTTTGAAAACAAACACCTGCATTCTGTGACATTCTTTCCTGAAACCGACTACTAAGAAATAGGATTTGTGACTTAAATTAGGCTATAGAACATGTTGTTTGTCTATCTATGTGATCACATGCACATTGCATTTCAACTTGACCTTTGATACGCCATATTTGCCGAGATGTTAACTTGCAATTAGCATCCTAAAACTTGACCAATTTGACTCCTTAAACCAGCTATATGTGAATTTGACACTAGACACTGTTGTCGGAAACTGTTTGTTGTGAAAACCTTGATAAAATGAACTTAATGCTGTGTCACCTTGGAATTTAGAACCTTGTGAACCAATTCCAAGAACTGCCTTAGTGAATGAAGAGCTAGGCATTGGTTTCATGCTGATTACTTGCTATGTATTTGGTGTTTTTCTCTTTTTAACTTATCATGTATGACATCAGTTTTCAAAGTCTTACACCTTCATTATGTTGTCACATTGCTGTACTTGCTTCTATATATGTCATACACTCTGCATTGTAGTCTCTTACTATTTGAAAGCCCAGTATTCCTTCGTTTGACTGTGCCATTCTTTTGTTAAGTTTTGAATATGTGTGTTTGCTTGTCTGTGTTCTTGAGGAGTTTGAGAGTTAAAATTTGAGATATAAAAGCGTGCTACATGTGAGATTACTAAGGTAAAAGATGGGTATGCCCCTTCTTGGTGGTTTTGCCCTCTTGATCCTTGGATATATGGGAGGTATACTTTGTATAGTCAAGTTTATACTTAGTTAAAACATAGTTAAAATCAGGGTATACTAATGGAATATCTGGGGTATACCGCAGTTTTCATACTTAGAAATTTTTTGAAGAAATAAAAGGGTATATCAAGGGGGTATATTGTGTATATGAGGTTCCTACACTTAGAATTTTGAAGAGAAAAGGTAGCTGGGCCATTAGTTGGGCCTGGCACTTTGTTGGGCTATTGCAGTTGATTATTATTGCTGATTACATCTCTATTTGGGCTTCCATACTTTCTAATTAGCATCATTTATTATTGGGCTTGGCCCAGAAAGTTGTAATTCATATTTTGGCTTTGTAATAAGTTATTTAGTTTAATTTTCGTATATAATTTTAATTGTTGGATGTATACTAATGTTAAACATACCCTTTGCATCTTATACCCCTCAAAACCCATTGGTGGGTTTCCATGAGGCCCCGCCAATGTGTATAGATCGAGTCTACAAAATGGAGCACAATCTGGAGCAAACGTTGGACCCGAGGAACCAAAATTGCATATTTACTTCTCTATTTGGGCTTGGTCGGCCCAGATTCTCTATCACTTTTAACTATGCATTCTAAGTTATTATTTGTGCAATTATTATGTCAATTGGAACTCTTATGAGATTGTTGTATTTTAAAGTCGCCAAAATGAGTTTACTACAAAAATCAAGATGAATTTTGAGACTTTAAATGCAAATTGGGAGTGATTTGACTAAAGGACCAAAACTGCCGGCTCTGTAAAATATGGGACTGATTTGAACATTTATAAAGTCCTATGGACTTGGACGTGTGGACTGATTTTGACAAAACGCGTGAGACTATTATGATTATTTAGACTTAAGTTTAAAAAATAAAATTTGACTAAAACTTAGCAAAGGATAGAATAAAAAATGGACTATATATATGTAGAATATTATATGGACTATAATAGTGTATCTAAATTATTTTCTTAAAACTATTTTCCTATATTCCGAAATATTTTTCAAAACTATTTTTTGGGTGGACTTACGTCGAGTCCTACTTAGGCTATTAGCCTAAGTGTTCTAGTCCGACACCCGACGCCCAATTTCGAGCAAAACTATGACACTTTTATTTTTCAAAAGTGTGTATTTCCGTGAAAAACTTACTCTTTACTGCGGAAATACGAAAACTTAAGCAATTTTTATCAAAAACAATTCATAACATTAAAGCACACTACTAGTACCCGTAGGTCAACCGTATTTTACGGATCCTTAATAGCGGGGTGCCTAACACTTTCCCGTGGGGATCACCAGAACTCTTACCCATACTTTGGTTAGATTAAGTTTCTTTTAAAATTTAGTCATTTTAAATGAACGCTTTCGAATCGATTTTTCTAATTTCCTAAAAATTATGTGGCGACTCTAAAAATAAAGTCCATTTTGAGCACCATCCCGTAGAGGTATATTTTTCCTTTCTCCCGGTACGATTGACAACCATACTTCCCTGGGACACTTTTCTTTTTAAATGAGGCAAGTGAAAATACGAATCGGAAAAAATATCGACCCGCTACATAATTTATTTGTTATCATAAGGTAATTTTGAGGATAATTGATTTTAAAGTGGCTATAATTGAAGTACTCAACTAATAAGCCCAATTACCAATCAATTTGAAATCATGTCTCGGATTGAGGCTATTTTTGCAAATTTCCGTTAATTTTCTTGTGTCTTCATAGGGTGGCATAATTGAGATTATTTCTTGCAAATTTGCTATTTTTATTCTATAAAATTAATGTCAAAAGCAATTTGTGAAAATTATGTTAAGTTGCCTGAATTTTTATATATATGTACATATACCTATATATGTTGATATACACATGTATACATGTATATTAAAAATATATAGGTATATGCATACATATCCAGCCCATTCTTGTTTAAAATTAATTGGGCCAGGTCCAACTCATAAAGAGTCGACCCGGCCCAGCATGTGTGTAACAAAGTGGGGGTTGTACCCCTTCTTTCCTCATTTTTCACGACCAAACGCAACCTTTCTCTTATCTCTCTCTCTCTCCCTTCTCAGCTTAACCCTAAGAGCCGCGGGCCACCTTTTGTGCATGTCTCGCCATTAATGGCAACAATACAGAGGTACAAACCTCCTTTGACTGTTGCACAACCTTTTTTGTGTAACAAATTTCAGAAAACCACACCAAGGTAAAACCCTTTTACTTCTAGCTTTTTCTTCGCATTTCTCTTCAAGTCAACGAAGATCTGGTATTTTTCTTAACATGTGACTATATGTACGAGCTTATTTTCATTGGTTCTGGGTTGTTTGACTTGGAGTGGCTCGTTTCAAGTTGAAATCTGACCGTCCTTTGGTTTATTTTGTAAATCCCAATCGTTGATTTCGTCGTTTATGTGTTATTTTTTTGGTAAACCTGGTTTGTCCCACACCGATGGGATTTGGGTTTTTTGAAAGGGTTTCACCCCTATATAAAGGGGTTCCCATTTTGCATTTAAAGGAGAAGAAAAAAAAGAAAAATCATAATATCTTACAAAAATCGAATTTGTTTTCATATTGTAAGTGCTGAAAATACTTAGGGTTTGTTCTAACTTTGAACCCTTACCATTTTCAGTAAGTTAAAATTTTAGATGTTATTTTGGTTTTTATTGTGGGGTTCATGTTTTTGGGTTGAGTATTTTGAGGTTTGAAGCGTCCAAGTCTCATTCTCTTCCAGGTTGCACATCTACAAGGTAATACTCTGCTTATTTGTTAGTTGTAATTCTGTTTCAATTAATTATGTGTTAGCTTAATATTTGTTTGCTAAATATGATTTGAATGTCATTAGGGGTTAGTTTAAGAAGTTTAAGATATTGATATATATATATATATATATATATATATATATATATATATATATATATATATATATATATATATATATATATATAACTAAGGTAAAGCATGTCTTGTTCTATAAAGTATTCGCTAAGAGTAATAGATTTAGTTAAGTAGGCTTAGATAGTTTCTCTTATTTATTTGAGTAAGCTATGTGTAATATCTGAATGAATAAAAGATATGAGTTTCTTAATCAGGTTAAGTTTATTTGGTTAGTTTAGATGTGATTCAGGAACTCCTGTATCAGCTTACATAAGAATGAATGGTTAGTTTAAGTTAAGAATAAGTTTGGATCCTGAAAGGGCTATTATGTGAAGATGTTGGCATATTTGAATTTGACTTGTGAACCTGTTAAGCTAGGTGTAACTTTGAGTGAACTATTTCAGAAAAAGATGAAGTGTGATTTGAGTTGTTGCTTATAATTTTGGTCTATTTGTTGAGGATGATTGTTTACTTTATAGATTCATAGATGTTATTTATTTCATTAGAAAAAAATTGATTATTTTTGGTGTGTCTGAGCAGCCTTACATTTTGAACTAGAATTTGTAAATGTTGTTTCCTTTTTGGAGAAAGAGGTCTTTCCAGTCAGCTGATAAGTTGTTGTTGTTGTTGTAATATGACAAAAAGAAGTTAGAATTCTCTGTTTGCCTTGTCTAAATGAAATCTGAGATCCAAAGCTTTAAAAAAAAAAAAGAGAAATAATCTGCTCATGATTTCTTTTCCTACTTCGTATTGAGTCTCTAAATGGGATCTTATCTAGATGTGTGAGTTTGTTGCTTCAATATGTGCAAGTGTGTATGAAATTGACAAGTATTATTTTGAGTTGTTGGATACTACTTTGAAACAGGATGAACTTCATTTCAAAAACAATTTGTTTTAAAAAATGAAATCTGGATGCTTGACTTAGTATCACAATGTTATACTGTCACTGTTTTAATCTTGATAGCTTGTGGTTACACACTTAGTTTTCTGAAAATTGGATTGATTTTATTTATTGATCCAACCTAAAAATCAACTAGGAAGCTTTGAGTCAGGACTGTGGAATTTAGTTTGTTTCAAAACCCTTTTTTAGCTGAAATTAAGATGACATGTCTTTGTGAACTATGTTTAAGTTTTATGATAGCAAAGATAGGCCTCTATGTTCTGTGAACCTGCAAAGTATTCACCTGTTTTGTTTTGGCATAAGCAATCTTCATATGATACAATTGTCTAAACTTCACTTGACCTTAAGCTTGGGAATCTGTCCAATGTGTTTTGACACATAATGTAATGAAGACCTGGGTGGAGTTTAAAAACTAAAAGAAGACTAAGGCTTTAATATTAGAGTAGTTTTTTGATTACTTGTCCGTGCTTGGTGGGGCGAGCCTAAAATTAAATGGGTATCCTATTGAGGCATGACTATGCCAATACTGGAAGTTCTGAGACTCATCTGTGCCTGCCTATCTTCAAATTTAAACTAGATGGGACTTTGACTTAACCAAATGCATAAATGACTGGAATAGGAGACTGTTTTGAATCACTTAGCTTTTTTGTTTCTTTTTTTTTTTTTTTTTGGTGTCTCATGGGACATTGAATGTTGACTACTTATCTGCCACTGATGTAAATGATTATAAATAATTGTTTGTTGATTGTTTTGCTATTTCTGTGTTTGTACCTATTTTAAATAAGACAAAGACCTTGATATATGCATGTATACCTCTATTTTACACTTAATATACATTGGTAGGGAGACTTAGTTAGGAATTAAGGATTAAGCTTATGTTCTCCCCGGTGTCTGCCATGTCTGGGGTTCATGAAACCCCTTGAATCTTGGGCGACATCGGGAATATGAGGGTAAAAGCTTTCTTTCATTGGCTACTCTATATCCCTATAGGTGTATAAATAGGTGTATATGGGCAGTATATACAAGTATATCCATATAATTTGACTTATTCAAAATAACTTGTGTCAATCTTTCAAAGTTGTATTTCATGGTCTCAATTTAATTCAGTTATGTAGCCTATATTCAGTCTACTTTACTTATACCTTGATGTACTTGCCTAAAACTAGATATTAAT
The DNA here is from genome assembly GCF_029784015.1 of Lycium ferocissimum. Classification (NCBI taxonomy): domain Eukaryota; kingdom Viridiplantae; phylum Streptophyta; class Magnoliopsida; order Solanales; family Solanaceae; genus Lycium; species Lycium ferocissimum. The sequence continues at coordinate 5,251,137 of NC_081351.1, forward strand.
TCTGTACTCCTTGTGTTATGTGCGCAAAACACTCTCCTTGCATTGTTGGGCCATTTCATCTACCAAAACGGGAATTGGGCCGAGGCCCAGTTCCAAGTTCTGATCAAGTCCTATTGAAGTTGAAAGGGAAGCAAATATGATGTTGAAGGCCCAGCTATGGGTAAAAATAGCCTAATGGATCTTTGGTAGCCCATTAGTGAAATCTCTCTCTCCTTTCTATTATTTGATTGTCTGTACAAATGTAAATTAAACCTAATTGTTAGTGAAACCCTTGTGTATGTTAGGATTTAGGAAAATAACTTAGTAATTTAGCGATGTCGTAAAAACAAATCAGTTTTATTTTTTATTTTTTTTAGAAAAGAAAACTCAAGGGATTTCAAAAGCTAACCTTTTTTTTTTTTTTTTTTTTTGAAAGCAAAAAGGGGGTAAAGCAAGAACCAAAAAGGGGTCTTACTTGATTTAAGCATTTTTAAGTCTAAAAAACGATGTTGGATACTCCTTTCAAACAAAAATGATCGTATTGCTGAGTATGAGAATTATTACGATTTTAATATTGGTAAAATAAACCTTTCAAACACATTCTTTGAATTAGATAAATTGAAGAAAAAATAATTTTTTGGAATTCTATAAGTTAAAGAGAAATTATCTTAAACATTATCGACTTTGGCAAATTGGGACCATTGGATTTGAAAGCTTGGACACCATTTTGTTTTTCTAGAAAATACATTGGGCTTGCAAGCCTGCTAGATCATTTAGAGTAAAAACAGATTGCATTTTTGGCCGAGAATATTTGGACTGGGTGATGATGGTGAAATGAACTTAAATCTGGAATGTTTTCGACCTATGGGCTTCAAATGATTAAAATTGGACTTAATATAATTTGTACCCTTTTCTATATATATATATATATATATATATATATATATATATATATATATATATAGAGAGAGAGAGAGAGAGAGAGAGAGAGAGAGAGAGAGATATGTATGTATAAAACGGGAATATATCCCATATTTTGAATGTATATGTAAAACAAAACCCGTAAGTACTAAACCATTTTGTTAGGACTAGAATAGTAGCAACTCTACTTGGGAGAAATCCCGGGTGTGTCCTAGTCCAAAGAACAAAGTGAGTTGAACACTTGTGCGGATTTTCCTAAACCAAAACCCCCTTTTATAAGGGGACTTTTTGCCGATTTTTTTCTCTCGAAAGTTTTGATGTGAATAAGCATGACATTTTTTTGCGGAAAACTAAACGCTTTTTTTAAACAAGTAAATACATTAAACACACATTGAAGCTCGTAGGTCAACCGTATTCTACGGATCCTTAATACTAGGGTGCTTAAAACCTTCCCTAGGGGATCACCAGAACCCTTACCTCGAACTTTGGTCCAAAAGATTTTTACTTATTATTTGCAAAAATCTTTAAACCCTATTTTTCTAGTTTCCCATAATAAATTAGGTGGCGACTCTAAGAAAATTACTAAAATCCAATTAGAGCACCAACAACCTCGTAGTAACTTTTATGCCTTACCCGCATAAAAGCGAACCGTAACAGGAAGTATGTTATTAAGTTCTTCAAGATCAAGATACAGGAACGCGACTTAGATCACATGAACTACTTTATTATCGGACCAAATAACTTAAAGTTAAAGATTGCAACAAACAACCTCAGAAATCGACATTTACACAAAGGACATTTGCTGAGGAAACAACTAATGGTTCATTTGATATGAGATTTTAACTTGCGTCCGTTTGACCAACCAACAAATTAACATGATGTCGATAAGACAGAATTATTCAACAATTCTTCACTTCCATTTCATTCTAATACTAGGTTTTGTTTATCTATGCAACTAACTTTTATATTTGTAGATGTCGTTTTTATATTTGCCTACAAGCAAGAAGACAACAATAGCGTTTTTATGAATATTGAACTCGAAGATGATCACTAAATTTCATCCGCAAATAGAAACTATACTTTTACAATATAGCTACTTATATTTTGTAAAAGACCATACATACTAGGATTTCAAAATTAACATGAGGATAAGACAATTCAACAATTCTTCACTTCCATTTCATTCTAATACTAGGTTTTGTTTATCTATGAATAACTTTTATATTTGTAGATGTCGTTGGTCGAGTTGTGACCCGTGATGATCTCTAATGAATATTCATGATCTCTAAATTTCATCCGCAAATAGAAACTATACTTTTACAATATAGCTACTTATATTTTGTAAAAGACCATACCCTGAAACATACAGAAGGAATAGGATTTCAACAACTTTGTGGGGTGAACTTGTGGATCAAATACAATCTCACTTGAATGGATCTACAGATAAACCTTTGATTGTTGTTTTGCAACTTATCAAAGCTAAAAAAAAAAGTAAAAAAAAAATCCAAGGTTTACCAATTTTAGTCCATTCTCTGAAGTGAATGAGACTAACTTTCACCAAGCTTACCATGGGAAAACCCGTGGCCCCAATCCTCATCGTGGCCCTAGCAGTGGTCATGACTGTGGTCGAGGGAAAAGCTATAATCATGATGATCGCCTTGCACCAAATAAATTCCTTCAAAAGAAGGATGAAAAACATGAAAAGGTGCAAAGGAGAAATCTAGAAGATAAATGGCACAAATGTCGTGGTAAAGGACATTGGGCACGTGCTTGTCGTATGCCAAGGCACTTGGTTGAGCTTATCAGGCCTCCCTAAAAAGGGTAGAAAAGAATGCTAAAGCAAATTTCATTTCTAAAGATAATGATGACTTCATGCATTTGGATGTAGCTGATTACTTTGCACTCCCAGAAATAGATCCTGTAATCAGAGATGAATCTGTAGAAACTTATATGTTTTAATTCATGTTGTTTGTATTATCTAGTATAATTATGTTAATACTTAAAGTTAAGTCATGTTTTGTTTTAGTAATCTGGTTTGTTCAGTTATGCGTCTTGTAAATCAAGTGTAAATCATGTTTTGGTAATAATATTTACTACGATATTCATTTTGTGTATATTTTTTCACATTCCTCAAATATTGTTTGGATCAATGATCGAAGATATTTGTGTGATTGATAGTGGAACAACACATGCCATATTCAAAGACGAGAAATATTTTGCTTACTTGCTTAGAAAAAAGGCAAATGTTACTATAATTTCTGGTAATTCAAAACTAATTGAAGGCTATGGAAGAGCTATATATTTCTGCCTAAGGGGACAAAACTTGTTATAGAAGATGCATTGTTCACTTCTAAATCCACAAGAAACTTGTTGAGTTTCAAAGATATCCGTCGGAATGGGTATCATGTTGAGACATTAAATGAAATGAATGTTGAATATCTTGATATTACCAAGAATATCTCCGGCCAAAAATATGTTTCTGAGAAATAACCAACTTTGTCTTACTCAGCCGTATTGTGTAATTAGTACGATAAGACACTCTATCGTAAGCCGAAGTTTACCGATTCAAGTACTTTTGTGCTTTGGCATGACCGAATGGGTCATCCTGGATCAATAATGATGAGGCGAATCATTGAAAATTCAAATGGGCATCCACTTAAGAACCTGAAGATTCTTGAAAGTGGTGAATTTTCATGTGCTGCTTGTTGTTAAGGCAAATTGATAACAAGACCATCTGTAACGACCCTTCTGGACGTTATGAGAAATGTAGGACCACCCCACCAAATAGAACCTTTCCAAGGGTAGAACGAGCCAATAGAAACTCGGTTGTGTAAGCCTAAGAGTTGAAACATGACTTATTTGTAGTTGTTGTTCTATTTTATCGAGTCCGTCGGGGGGTGACATAGAGAACTAGAACTCCGTTAGGAATTCCGAGGCCACAAGTGGATTCGTACGATGTCTTTATGTATATGTGCATGTTTTGTTTGTGTTTTTGAGGCCTCGTATGAAATTTTGGGTGATACGGGGAAAAACTGGACAAAAAGTCAAGCTCACTGCCCAAATGGGACCACTGTGGTGGTGGAAGTACCACTGCGGCGGTACCGCTATAGCGGTGGGTGGACCGCTACCAGTGGCCATCCATTTTCTCAGTGGCCGCTATGGCGGGTGGTTGGCTGCTATGGCTATACTGCCATAGTGGTGATGCTGATTCCCTTTGTCCGCTATAGCGATCACTTAACCTCCATAGCGGGACCGCTGCAGTGGTGAAACGACCGCTGTAGCGGTCGAAGGAAAACAGTAGCCCGATTTTATAAAACTTAGTCTCCCATTCTTAATTCATAAAGCATTAACACAGTTCCCAACAAGCACCTAGGGTGAAATTCCAAGCTAGGGCAAGAAAATCTTGAGAGGTAAGTCTCATCTATCCCTTTCTATCATTCCATTTGTCCTTCATAATTGTCATCCCCTTTGTGGGTCTTTAATGGTGGAATTTTAATAGAAACCCTAGAAATTTATAAACCTTTTAAACTTGATGGGTTATAGTAGTTATCGCTAATTTATCCTCTAATGGCTTGGGTTAACTCCTCCTAACCATGAATTGAGTCCTTAGAACCATATACTAAGTGAATTGAGACTTAGGGTTCTAATAAAAATGGAAGCTTTGTCCTAATATGAGTTTGAAAGGGGTAAAATAGATTAAAAAACCCATGAATTGAAGGTTAATGATTGTAGAGATAGAAGTTATGATAAATTCACCATTAATGGATAGTCTCATCAATTGAAAAGGGTAGAAGTAAGTGGGTCTTCTTCCCCAAATTATTGTTCTTGTTTAAATACATGGTTTGTTGCTTACTCAGCATCATATTGTTAAACTTTGACCGTTATGAGGCGCTTCGAAAACAGAAGGCTCGTGCGGAGTAGTTCGCGGCTCCTGCTTTGCATTCGAGGTAGGTTATGGCTTACTTGAGTTAGACTTTGGTTAGCGAAACGTATGTACTGTGTAGAATTGACGGGAGAAAGCATGATTAGGTCTTCGGACATGGTGTTTTGGTTGGATATTAGCTAGGTTGGTATGACTTCTGATTATGTGGGCTTGTTGCCGTTATATAAGCATTGTGAAGGTGTAGTTGTATTCATACTGTGGCGATTCAGGATGGATTTCTATTGGGTTGATTGTTATTGATGGTGGCTCGTTGCCCTGCTATTGTGATTAGAATTATTACCTTAATTGTCGTATTGTACTCAATTCTCTCTTATTGTGAAACACATCTTCGGAGGAAGGAAGGTTAATAAGTTTAGACTTGGATTGTGATATATACTTATGATAGTACGTAGCTGAAAACTTGATGCATAGAAAAGTGGAGCTTCTTGGTCATACAAGGTTTAGTTGTGACGCATACTTGGTATGTGTGGAAGTAAAGAGGGACATATACTCTTATGTAGCTTAAGACGGTTTGTATAATTCATTTCATAGTTGGGTTGATCCAAGTCTTGATATGACTTGTGGCTTGTGACTTATACCTTCACTGTTGCTTTATTGTTTTGCATACGATTTACCATGTTTACATGCATGTATGCATTCATACACTCATACATGATAGAAATGGTTCGGAAACGTTTCATAGAAGACTTGTAGTATGATGCCTTGTGTTTGACATTGATATCGCAAATTGTTCATAGTCCATACATACTAATGAACTGGAATACGTTGAGACCTACATTGTGATGTAAAATTAGTAAAGAAGTTAATATAATCTTTTTGTTGAACTTGTGATACTATTTGATGTTAGTTGTGAGCTCGTGATCCAATGTTCGTTCTTAAAATGAGTGGTACATGATGTGGATCTGCGTCTGAGGTTCTTCCCAGAGTGGAGGATTTATGAGCTCGTCATCCGAGGTTCATTCAGGAAATGAGAGGTACATTGATGCGGCCTGCGTTCGAGGTTTGTTCCGGAGCGGAGGTTTATGCTCGAGTCCGAGGAGTGAATCCGGAACAAGTGATACATGGACACCATGGGTCCCCTGCAAGTCATGACTACTGAGCAATGACATCAGTTAGCACGTGTGTAAAGTTCGAGTGATTGGCCAGTGCACGGCATTGTATTACATTGCATTGCACATCATCATATTTTGCATTGCACAATATTACATTTTATTCTGCATTATTATACGCTCATTTGTTTTTGATTTTCGTATGGATGTTGAATTTCTAATATGATATAAATATGACCATTGATTGAGTTAAAGTGTGGATTAGTGACTTCACGTAGGGAAGGAACTTGGACTTGTGATTATCAGGTGAGATTATTGAAACTTGATAGACTTGTGGTTTAGAAGCTTCATCTTAGGCGGTGACTCCGTTATGGGATATTGACGACTTGGATTTTAGTGTTAAGTGCCTATCTGTTTATCTTGTTGATTTTATACTTATATGAGTGAACTAATCTTAGTCGACCTATGATACTTACCAGTACATAGTGTTTGTACTGATACTACCTTGTTGCACCCTTTTTGAGTGCAGATTGTGTTCCAGAGATTTCATCTAAATTACATCTCTAGCTTGAAGCTAGTTTGCTCGATCAGATCCGAGGGTGAGCTTCTATCGATGCCATTCCACCTAAAGATCTCTCTTTCCAGATATCTAGTTTTATTCTAGACATTATTTGTTTTGTATTTGAGATATACTTCATTCTTTAGACATTGTTGGTTAAAGTCCTTGTACGATGACTTTCTGATTTTGGGGGTGTAATAGATAAGACTTCCGCACTTATATTATTTATTAGTTATGACTTGGTAGACTATTTATTCATTCACATGCTCATTGATTGTTTAAGTATAAATGATTAAAGAAGTTAAAAGTGGCTAGTGATTAATGGGCTAACCGGTAAGGGTTCACCTACTAATGATAATAAGGTAGGTGCCCGCACGATCGGTAATTAGGGTCGTGACAGTTGGTATCAAAGCCTAGGTTCGTGAATCTCGTTGTACAAGGACGTGTCTAGTAGAGTCTTGCGGATCGGTACGAAGAGCTCCGTACCTATCTGCGAGAGGCTATAGGATATTTAGGAAACTTCCAATTCTTTCATTCTTTCGTGCTACTTCATTCAAATTGGTATCTAGACGATTCCAATTAGTATCTGCACTTCCTTGTCTTATTCTTCCACGGATGGTGAAACCTCTTTCCTAAACTTTTACATGAGCGCTTTGTGGTATGGCATGACCTGGTATGGTACTAATTGCGTCTTCTTGGTTCGGACGCATGATCCAAGTTTAGTTTCTAGTTGTGACTAGAGGTTTAGTTGTATGGGTTGTAATTTAGACCCAATTATTTTGTTTGCATAATCTTGTAAAGAAGAGAACATTGGATAGATTAATCTCCACTATTAGGAAGGGAACAATTGGTATCTGACATGCTTGTCAGATGTAGGGTGCAAGTTGTACTAAATTGAAATGCGTATAAATTAGACCTCCGCCGATCATGGGTAAGTCTGTAGCATGTTTGTACATTGACCTGGATGTTTATTTGTGGTTTTAAGGCCTTGGATAAATAGTTACGATGTGGAGCAGAAACTGAGTAGGACATCAAGTGATAAATTAATGATGAGGTTTGAATTAACTGGAGTTCTAGAGAGAATTTAGGGTAACTTGAAGAGTTCTTGAATTTGTTTCTTCTGGGGGTGAGTTCCTTTGCCTTATCTTATGATTATCTATCATCTTAGGCTTGAATTAATGGTACAAATATTTGCGGACTAGTTGGAGAAGGTGAGTTTCTACCTTAGCATTGAGAATTAAATAATAGGCTTTAAATATTAGTTAAATTGGTGATTCTTGCCTAGAGTAAAGATGGGATTTCATGAAGTAGTAAATCATAAGCTTGAATCTCTAATCTAGACTAAGATTGATTAAGGATAAAAAGGGGGATCGTTTGAAACAAGAGATTGGAGAGTTATGTTGAGGTTGTACAATGTGAAGTCGACTCGAGGGTTATGTATGAATTGGTAAGTTCTAGTATGTCATAGACTATAGGTGACATTGGTTGGATAACAGAAACGAAGACTCTAGTGGTTATTGTCTTACTTACGGCTGGTGAGAGATGATATTATTTATTGTACTATATTTTCATAATTACCTATGTGGTTATTGAGCTTACACATATGTTTGTTGGTTGGTGTTTCCGAGTTGTATGACATCTTGCTAAGGTAAGGCTTATTTTCGAGATTTCTGAGTTAAATTTCGTCGTGTTAAAGAAATTGTGATCTTAGTTAAATTAGTTTTCTGAGTCAGAAGAGGGTTAAGTATGAACTTAGGGAAGCAAGTCTCTGAGTCCTGGTTGGTTGAGATAGATATGAGGAATAAGTAATAAATTGATGGCAGTTGAGATTTGTCTAAGAGTTGATATATTGTTGTGGCTTCTTGATAATAGTAAATTTGTCATAATGTGAGGAATATAAGGATGTTAAATAGTTCCGATAGGACGAGATGTTATGAAGAGTGTCCTAACGAATTAGTCTCGAGGAAAAAAGGTAAATGAGTTGGTGGAATAGATAAGGTTGTTGGGTTTCACGTGGTCCTTTTGAAGTATTAAGTAAGTGATGGAAACAGAGAAGTTCGGGTAAGTCCGTGATAAACTGTTACTTGGCTTGAATGATTGATTGGTAAAAGGTTGACATAGTTATTATTAAACAAAGCGTGTTAAGATACGAAATCTTAGTTCTTGATCTAAGAACGATTTGTTGATTGCATTGGTGATCATAAGGGTCTAGAGAAGTTGTAATCATTAGAGGAATAATTTGAGATTAGTATGATCAATTTCGATATATTTGATAACGCATATGTGCTATAGCAATTCCTATGGTAGGTTCGAGTACATAAATATGGAAACTGGGTCTTGTAGCTAAGCTATAAGAATCATTGACTGGTAAGAAGAACGGATAGTGGTTGAGGCACACTTGGTGATGTGGAGGCTTTCGCGCGATTATAATGCATGTCCTTGGGTTATCGTCAGCCTTCTTACTCTCTTTCGTCGTTCGAGGTTGAATGATTGGTAAATCGGTACCTAGTGTAAGGACCCTTCCGATCGTTATGAGAAATGTAGGATCACCCCACCAAATAGAACCTTTCCAAGGGTAGAACGAGCTAATAGAAACTCGATTGTGTAAGCCTAAGAGCTAAAACTTGACTTGTTTGTGGTTGTTGTTTGATTTTATCGAGTCCGTCGGGGGGTGACGTAGAGAATTAGAACTCCGTTGGGAATTCCGAGGCCACGGGTGGATTTGTATGATGTCTTTATGTATATGTGCATGTTTTGTTTGTGTTTTTGAGGCCTCGAATGAAATGTTGGTGATAGGGGAAAAAACTGGACAGAATCAAGCTCGATGCCCGAAATAGGGACCTATCGTGGCGGTGGGAGTACCGCTGCGGCGGTACCGCTATAGCGGTGGGTGGACCGCTGCCAGCGGCCATCCATTTTCTCGGTGGCCGCTGTGGCGGGCGGTTGGCCGCTACGGCGATACCGCCATAGCGGTGGATGGACCGCCATAGCGGTGATGCGGATTCCCTTGGTCCGCTATAGCGGTCACTTGACCGCCATAGCGGGACTACTGCAGTGGTGAAACGACCGCTGTAGCGGTCGAAGGAAAACAGTAGCCCGATTTTATAACACTTAGTCTCCCATTCTTAATTCATAAAGCATTATCACAGTTCCCAACAAGCACCTAGGGTGAAATTCCAAGCTAGGGCAAGAAAATCTTGAGAGGTAAGTCTCATCTATCCCTTTCTATCATTCCGTTTGTCCTTCATGATTGTCATCTCCTTTGTGGGTCTTTAATGGTGGAATTGTAATAGAAACCCCTGAAATTTATAAACCTTCTAAACTTGACGGGTTATGGTAGTTATCACTTATTTATCCTCTAATGGCTTGGATTAACTCCTCCTAATCATAAATTGAGTCCATAGAACCATATACTAAGTGAATTGAGACTTAGGGTTCTACTAAAATAGAAGCTTTGTCCTAAAATCTATTTGAAAGGGGTAAAATTGATTAGAAAACCCATGAATTGAAGGTTAATGATTGTACAGATAGAAGTTATGATAAATTCACCATTAATGGATCGTCTCAGCAATTGAAAAGGGTAGAAGTAAGTGGGTCTTCTTCCCCAAATTATTGTTCTTGTTTAAATACATGGTTTGTTATTTACTCAGCATCATATTGTTATACTTTAACCGTTATGAGGTGCTTCAAAAACAGAAGGCTCGTGCGGAGTAGTTCGTGGCGCCTGCTCTGCATTCGAGGTAGGTTATGGCTTACTTGAGTTAGACTTTGGTTAGCGAAAAGTACGTATTGTGTAGAATTGACGGGCAAAAACATGATTAGGTCTTCGGACATGGTGTTTTGGTTGGATATTAGCTAGGTTGGTATGACTTCTGATTATATGGGCTTGTCGCTGTTATTTAAGCATTGTGAAGGTGTAGTTGTATTCATACTGTGGCGATTCGGGATGGATTTCTATTGGGTTGATTGTTATTGGTGGTGGCTCGTTATTTACCTAAATTGTCGTGTTGTACTCAATTCTCTCTTATTGTGAAACACATCTTCGGAGGAAGGAAGGTTAATAAGTTTAGACTTGGATTGTGATATATACTTATGATAGTACGTAGATGAAAACTTGATGTATGATTTACTGTTGATAATAATGTATAGAAAATGTCACGACCCATTGTAGGACCGTGCAGGCACCTACCTTTCCCACCTTGGTAGGTGAACCCTCTATCGAAATAGCACATCAATTAAATAAAGACGAATCATTTAAACGAATAGATATTTAGAAATAACTGCGGAACATCATAATATATATTTAATAAACTCAAGTGTTCATATGATTACAACAAATACACGATTACAGACTCAATCCATTTTCCTATGACCTGGTCTAGACTAGTACAAGAGTGACTAAATGAATTCCGATTTCCACTATATTCTAAGACTTAACCTCCGTCCCGGAATAAAATGGGAGGAAGCCTTCCAGATAGGCACCGCACATTTCCGCTTCGTATCACAATCAACCACCTAAAACAATCTACACCCCAAAAGGGTGTAGCAAGAGCAGTATCAGTACAATCAACGCATACTTAGTAGGCATCATAAGCCGATAATGGTTAGTAACACATATCAGTAAAAGAATTCAGACATAAACATGATAACAACCCAATCAAGTCATACGTCTATCTACCACACCTTTAAGCATCAATTTCACTCTAATAATTCGCCAGTAAGTCTCACAATGATCTCAGAACTCATATATCATTAAATCAATCATTTCGGTCTGGTAGTCAAGTCATCATTAAGACACCCGTTTTCCAACGTCACATAGAGACCAAACATATAACTAATCTTATGGACGGTCTATTGGATACCTCAACAAGTTCAATCAATGAATCCAGATTCAAGTACACGTCATTGCCTGAGTAAAGCATCTAATCCCAAATGTGCCAAGTCTGAATAAATCAATCCGAATCCAATCATCACAAGTAAACACCAAATCATCTCATACAAGCCATAATGAAATGTGATGCAAGATGTATCAATGCAATGCAAGATGAATGAATACAATGCCATGCCCTGCAAATGAGGTGTACACATGTGCTCTGGACGAAGATATCGACATCTCGGTAGCACAACCCAGTGTGACTCGCGAAGTCTAAGTGCCACCCGTCCCGGATCTTTGCCCAACAGACAGATGGGACCCTAGCTAATTGCTCACAGGGGGAGTCTCACCGGCACCACTCTGGGGGACCCGCGGAGTCCATGCACTAATAACGATTCCGGGATATCATCGGAATCGGCCATGCAAGAACGATGCCGGAATAGATCATCATCCATCTCACAGTCACTCAAGTAAAAGAATCTATCAAATATCAAGTTCACACAATCAACGATTCCGAAATTAAACCTCGGACATCGGCCTTCTCACAATCACTCAAGTAAAAGAGTTTATCAAATATCAGTTTCATATAATCAACGATTCCGGAATGGATCTTCAGACATCGGCCTTTTCACATTCACTCAAGTAAAGAGTTTATCAAAATATCAGTTTCGCTCAATCAACGATACCGGATCATCATCGGGTATCGATCATGCATCATGAATATGAGAGAATGCGTGCAATGCATATGTAAATCGATCAAGTTCAATATCACAAGTACCATAATGGGGTACGCCAACAACGTATCATATCACAATACCAACAGTGGGTATGCCAACAATATATCAATATCACAATACCAATGGTGGATATGCCAATAATGTATCTATATCACAATACCAACGGTGGGTATGCCAACAATGTATCTATATCACAATACCAACGGTGGGTATGCCAACAATATATCCGAACAACAAATACCATAGTGGGTATTCCAATAATATATCCAAACCAAGATGGATAACGAGATCTAATATCTATCAACACTCATGGCATCGAGCCACACAATAGAACTGTTAAGCACAACACAATGGGGTGGCTAGTCCCAGCACACAACATGTCAATCAATCGATATACACTATTACCATTTCCTTAAATCAACCTATAATCTTAGAACAAGTAATCTCACCTTACACTCACAATCATTCGTCACAACTCTTTTTAGAACTCAATCACAATCGTTGGTGTATTTTATCCTCCCTTTTATCAACTAGGTTCACTATTAATGGAATAACACAATAATCACATATTACGGGAATTTCTCATCATTAGACACAATAATAGGTTTCACCTGCTACTTCCAAGTCACATATATCCACCGATATTAAAGAAAAACCACATCAAACAACCTAAGGAATCTACAGGTCACAAGCCCGAACACCCAAATCACACAACAATACTATCCTAAGATTCCATCTCAAATATCCAATTCCTATACATGCATTCTCCGTTCCTTCTAATACATGAATATATGAAACTAACCGGAGTCTAACAGAAAGGAAGCCATAACCTACTGAAAATGAAAGGCATGCCAAGAGCCCACACGTTGCCTTGTCTTTCAAAGCGTCTCCAAATAATTAAAATCTATCACATATGAATTCCATGTAAGAAACCATGAATAATGACACCCATATTGGCTACCTTCTATTCGGGTCAAATTCCAACCCTTAATTTAGAACAAACGGGTCTCAAGGGCAAAACGGAAATTTTATGACCAAATACCAAATTCAATACCAAAAGGTCAAAATCCATTACTTTAATCATAGGAATTCTCAATTAATTCTCAAAATCATCATTAATATGAAAACCCCCAAATTTGGGTCTAAGAACACTAATCCCACTAACTTTAATCCCACAATTTTACCTCTAAAAATGGAAGAAACATGTTCATATAGTTTATAATCATCAAATTCATGCTTAATGAAGCTAACCCAACCAATAATACAAGATTTCAAAGCCAAGGACCATTAGGAAGAAAAACCCATAAAACCATTCTTTTAATCTTAAGCTTTTATGGAAAATTATGAATCTAACTAATCCATTCACAACGTTTCCAAGCATATTCAACATTAATCTTACTATTTATGAATACTCTAGGAAGCCAAATTGATTTTAGGACCCAACTCAAGAAACCTATTTAAAGACCCATTAGATTCTAGGTGATTCTAAGGATTCTATGGTTAGAATAAGGATTAGGAGAAGAAGCTAAATGATTATGGAGCCAAGAACCTTACCTTAGTGAAGAAATAGGTAGAAAACCCTTTAGTTTGCCTCTCTCTAGCCCTCAGAACAAAATAAGAATAATGACTAAGTGTCTAGGGTTTTTACAAATATAAGGCACACGATGTACGATTCGCTCAAGAAGAACGATACCGCCCCAGCGGTATGCAGATATACATAAAAATGCGCTATGAATTCACCCGCGACCTCGGATTTCCAAAATAAGGTCTCGTTTTCTAAGTCAACTCTAAGTCAAATGGTTTTCACTTAAAGTCATATTTTCTAAAAGATGCTCCAAAACTCAAAACGACGCCGAGGGAACCATTACAACTAACAAGACCCAAGAATAGGTCAGTGAGGGTAAAAACGAAAGAATCTGGATAACGACAAAATGGGTCATTATAGAAAAGTGGAGCTTCTTGGTGATACATGGTTTAGTTGTGAGGCATACTTGCTATGTGTGGAAGTAAAGAGGGACATAGACTCTTATATTGGTTGAGACGGATTGTATGATTTATTTCATGGTTGGGTTGATCCAAGTCTTGATATGACTTCTGGCTTGTAACTTGTACCTTCACTGTTGCTTTATTGGTTTACACTGATTTACCATGTTTACACGCATGTATGCATTCATATGCTCATATATGATGAAAATGGTTCGAAAACGTTTCATGGAAGACTTGTGGCATGATGCCTTGTATTTGACATTGATATCGCAAACATACTAATGAACTTCGTTGAGTCCAATATGATACTATTTGATGTTAGTTGTGAGCTCGTGGTCCAAGGTTCATTTTGGAAACGAGTAGTACGTTGAGACATACATTGTAATGTGAAATTAAAATGAGAGGTACATTGATATGCTAATATAATCTCTTGTTGAACTTGTCATATTCCCCCCGCATTGCACAATATTACATTTTAGTGATTGGCGATTATTATACGCACATCATCATATTTTGCATTGATTATTACATTTTATGGATGTTATACGCTCGTTTGTTTTTATGATATAAATATGACCAAATATGACCGTTGATTGAGTTAAAGTGTGGATTAGTGACTTCACGTAGGGAAGGAACTTGGACTTGTGATTATCAGGTGAGATTATTGAAACTTGATAGACTTGTGGTTTAGAAGCTTCATCTTAGGCGGTGACTCCGTTATGGGATATTCTGTGACTTGGATTTTAGTGTTAAGTGCCTATCTGTTTATCTTGTTGATTTTATACTTATATGAGTGAACTAATCTTAGTCGACCTATGATACTTACTGTCCACATAGTGTTTGTACTGATACTACCTTGTTGCACCCTTTTTGAGTGCAGATTGTGTTCCAGAGATTTCATCCAAATTACATCTCTAGCTTGAAGCTAGTTTGCTCGATCAGATCCGAGGGTGAGCTTCTATCCATGCCATTCCACCTAAAGATCTCTCTTTCCAGATATCTAGTTTCATTCTAGACATTATTTGTTTTGTATTTGAGATATACTTCATTCTTTAGACATTGTTGGTTAGAGTCCTTGTACCATGACTTTGATTTTGGGGGTGTAATACAGATAAGACTTATATTATTTATTAGTTATAGCTTGGTAGACTATTTGTTCATTCACATGCTCATTGATTGTTTAAGTATAAATGATTAAAGAAGTTAAAAGTGGCTAGTGATTAATGGGTTAATGGGTAAGGGTTCCCCTACTAGTGATAATAAGGTAGGTGCCCGCACGACCGGTAATTAGGGTCGTGACACCATCACCAATGAAATTTTGTATTGAATCTCCTGCCTTTTTAGAGCATATACATGGGGATATATGTGGACCTATTCACCCACCTTGTGGGTCATTTAGATATTTTATGGTCCTAGTAGACTCATCTTTAAGGTGGTCCCATGTGTGCCTCTTATTATCTCGCAACCTGGCGTTTGCGAAATTATTGGCACAACTTAAGGGCATAGTTCCCAGATTATCCCATTAAGGCTATATGTCTTGACAATGCTGGAGAATTTACATCCTAAGCCTTTCATGATTATTGTTTATTAGTTGGGATAAAATTTGAACATCTTGTGGCTCATGTTCATACTCAAAATGGCCTTGCTGAGTCATTTATTAAGCGCCTGCAATTAATAGCAAGACCACTACTTATGGAAAATACTGCAGTTCCCACTACTATCCGGGGGTCATGCTATCTTACATGCAGCATTGCTTAGTCATCTCGAACCGATTCATTATAATAAATACTCAAGCATAATTAGTATTTGGCCATTGAACCAAATATTGCTCATCCTCGAATCTTTGGTTGTGCCGTATATGTGCTCTATTTCACCACAACAGTGCACTAAGATGGGCCCCCAAAGAAGGCTAGGAACATATATTAGGTTTGAATCACCCTCTATTATTCACTACCTTGAACCTTTGACGCTCGATTTATTCACTGCTCGATTTACAGATTTTCGGTTTGATGAAATGAATTTCCCACAATTGGGGGGAGAGAAAAGGGAAATCAAAAGACAAATTACGTGGAAAGTTTCATCGCTCTCTCATTTTGATCCGCATTCCCTTGTTTGTGAAATGGAGGTCTAGAAGATCATCCATTTGTAAAATAGCAAATCGATGCTCTGATGCATTTTACCGATTTGAAAGGATAACTAAGTCGCATATTCCTGCAGAGAATGTGCCTATCCGAATTGATGTCCCAAAAGGATAGTCTTCTACTGCCATAGCTTCTGAATCCTATACACATCTGAAGCGTGGAAGACCATTAGGCTCCAAGAATAAAAATCCTAGAAAAAAAAAGCATGAAAAATGATCAAAATGACACTAGAAAGGATCTCGCACAATGTTGAGATTCAAGATCTGACACTAATATTCTCAAGATATGTAAAACCTAAGATTCAAGTTAATAAAGAATTATCATTAAGTTCTACTGGTAATGAGATAGATTTTGTCATGACCCAACCCGCTATGACCGACACCCCTCTAAATCCTAACGGGGGAACCAACATATATACCACCTAATCCATTGAATACGATTTTTTGAATAAATCAGGCTAAACAATTATTACTTATTTAACAACAAAAGAACAAGTAAATTCATGCCATAAATGTAGTAAGTGCGGAAGTTCTAGCATATAATCCCTAAAATCCCAAAGTCATACAAGACTCTAAGCCAAAACATGTCTAAGAACCCGAATCTTCTCAACAATATCCATAACGCTCCGTAATAAGAAAGACATCATGCTAGGATCTTCAAAGGGTCATTTCGAGTAGCTAAGCTCACCCAGTAAATTCGAATTATCCCCCAGTAGATGGAGGGCGAAGGGTTTTTATATCAAAATCTTTCTCAAAAAAGCGAAGGTAGTATCGATAAAAAAATTTATGTATAAGATCATAAAAAAAAGATTAGTATCAGCTATCTTTAAATCAATAAAAGAAAAAAACCAAAAGCATACAAAAATCAATACATCAAACAAGTCAAACCCGGGCAATCAAAAAATCTAAAAGAAGAATCACAAACACTCAACCACAATGGAGAAAATTTACCATATCCCCCCACTTGGACACACTGTATTTAGTTAAAACCGAGTCACTCGGGACCCGGGGCAGCCATGTTTCGGAACACTGGGGTTTAGCACAAACCCCCGCCCGAAGAACCCCGGATGTGGGGGTGTAACAACAAACCCCTAAATTTAACATTCGAACCCCGAGCCCAAATCTAGGCCACCGGGAGCCTTGTCTACTTTTTACGTTTTTTTACCTTTCAATATCCTATTTACCCCATTTTA
>NC_081351.1:5268616-5300855 GCF_029784015.1 Lycium ferocissimum
TGTCCCTAACCCCCCATTTTCAGGGCCCCTTTTTGCAAATTTCTCTTCTTGCCCTTAGCCTTTCTCAATATTTCCACAATACCAATATCCATAAATAACATTTCTGACGACTCCGACACTAAATTTATTTTAGAACATGAATTAACATCCTTAATTTCTTACCATTATCCCACAACATCCGAACGTACGAAATACGGGCTATAACATCACCCTTCTGCGTGTTCACGCCCAGGGGTGTGAGTTCCTGAAGACCAAATCCCTGGCTTACCATCCAGACTTGTAACGTCCATAACTCTTTGCCCTGATGTCATATCGACGAGCGGTTTGTTGCATTAGAAACTAGACTTCATGAACTTCAATTTAGGCTATTGTTTCACTTCAAAACTCATCATATGCTAAAAGAACTCACGTTAGAATTTGGTAAGTGCTCCTCTAAAAGTACAGGGTGTAACATTCCTCCCCCCTTAGGAACATTTATCCTCGAATGTTAAAGTAGGACTCGTTTTGATGTTGATGTCAATATTCTCACCTGTATCTGCTGGTATTTACTTCACTGACTTGCAGTCTTGCTCACGTATTCCGAACCGAACTTATTCGTACTATGCAGCTTACGATCCTTCTCGTAGTTCCTTGGAAATGATACACCTTAAGCTAATAAAATATAACCATAACTTGTAGGCTTATGACGCTATATTGATTGTTGAAACGACAATCCCCTCTTGTTCGTTTTGTGGTTTAAACCTTTATACTTATGGTCCATTCAATCTTTCCTCATATTCCGCTGGTAATTTCTGAGAACTTATCCATAAACCCTATCATTCATACGAATAGTGATCAGTTTGATATTTAGTTTTTCCTTCCTTTTCACCCCTTTGAGCTCTACCCTCTTTTTCTCAGTTGATTACGATTGTATACGAAGCTCTTAAATGTTACTCCATCTTTATGTCTACCGTTCGGTTATCTGCGCGCTGATTGATTAAGCAGCTAGTTAATACTTTCCTTAACCCCTTTTGGATTTTCATACACTGAATCCTTGGCATTCCCAGTCTTACTGCAGTAGTATTCGATGATCTTTTACACTGGAACGCGCCTCAAGTTCTGACGATTAATCTTTCTTGGATTTCTTGGTTTCTTTATATGAGCAATAACGTGATTTCTTCTTAATACATATGCAGTTCTTCTTTGTGCAACTACTGGCTCATCATCCCTATATACATGTAGACTCTATATCGTGGCTTCACAATTCCTTTGGTATTTCCTAATTACTGTTGTTTTACCACCAATGGGTGTATTCGGGAGTTCACTGAATTTCCTGCCCAATCAATTTTTGAATATTATCCCCCTTCTCTTGTTCGGACTCATGGTTATCCCTTTGTCCTTATCACCTATCTGTCTACTATTTCTTCATACTTGATCATCCCTATTGTCTCCTCGACCTCTGTCATTTACACCTTTATATGCTCGCTTACCCAGTACTTACCATATACTCTTATTCACTTTTGGTCCTATCCTCCTTTTAATATATCCGAAATTCTTACTTCTTTGACCTTTATGTATCCTTCTTACGCTTCACAGATATTCCATGCCTTCATCCTCTTGAAGTTTAACTTATTCTTCCCCCCTTAAGGATACCCTTAGAAACTGGCAATATAGTATCCCTTGCTTCCTTGTATCAACTGAATCGATCCTTGTGTTATTTTATCCTTCAGCTAATTTTACATCGAGACCGCCTTTTGCCTATATACTTTACTTGATTCTCTCTTTCTCCTTTCCAATGAAGCTTCTTATGCTCGGTCTGGGCTATCGGTAATTCTTGTACTTACATCAAGAATATCTTGAATCTCTTCTTTAGTGACCCTCTTCTTTTAATTTATCCTTGAAATTGCTAGTCCTTAGTCCGATTGATGAATTAGAGATAAATTTGAAAATTTGCCAAAATGTGAACGAGGCTCCTTACCATGCAGTGAATTCAAATCAGTTCATTCTTTCCTTGGCCTGCAATTTCAATCATAGATATCTGGTAGAACTATTATTTTGCTTGTTCCATGAGGTTCCATTACCACCAGCTTTGTTCCAATCAGACGCATCATCCTTTTATTACCTCCTTAGAGATTCTTCTCGGACTCTTGACCTTTGCTTGATTCTTACCTAATAAGTCTCCCCTATAGTCTGGCATCCTCTATTTGTGGTTGAGTTCATTAGTCGCACAGATATTCGAAGTCCTCAAATACTCATTTCCTCTATTTACCTTCTTGCGATTGAAAATTTTTGTATGTTCCCTCTTCTGTACTGATCTTGTCTTGTAACCAACCAAATCTAGTTTATCCTTTCAATACCATCGTAAGTCGATGCACTATCATATTTATTTTCCACGACCCGCTCTTTCATTTGCCCAACTCATACTGTTCTGTAGTCTTTCTTTACTAGATGGTTGTACCATAGTTTGGCGTCATAGTTATTCCAATATCTTGTCAATCCTTGTCCTACTCACAATTACTTATAAAATATCTCTTTTTCTTCCTCCTTTCATCCTTTTCTTATCTTCCCTTTCGAATCCATAACTTGTTCATATTTATACATATTCCTCCTATGTCCTTTATAACCGAATTTCTGTACTCCTTATCAAGACTCTCGTCCCATGTTATCTATGTTTTGCCTCTTGGCCAGACTTATTAGCTTATGAACCTTCCTCTTGTCCTTGATGGTTGCACAACTTCCTTTAATCAATTTATTAGTACCCTTTTCTTACTTCGTCCTTAGGTTCCTCCTTGACTTCATTTGCTCACAAAGTGCTCTTCCCCACCTGCCATTCTATAGCATTGGCCCAGAATTCGTAGAATATTCTATTAGGAGTACTAATCCTTTTCATTCCTAAGATCATCTTTTGGGGGGGGGCTTTTCTGTTTCCTAAGTGAACGTATCGGTATGGCTTCATATTTATCCTTTTCGAATGTACCCTAAGAGTCAGAAATCCCTTAACATCTTCATAAAACCCGATTATTACTTCTCAGATTATATCCACACTTATCGTTATTATAAATCCTATTTATCAAGCTCCGGGACCTTCGCATTCATCCTTTACCCCATATTGCCAACTATCTTCGTAAGAGATTTATCGGATGGCTCTTGCCTCTCACGCTTAAATATATAATGTAGCCATACTTGTTTACATACTTTTCTTCTTATCATGACTTCATAGTCTCTTTACTCTTATATAACATATCTTTCCTTGATATTTTTGCATCATTTAAACTTTAACATCGGAGAAAACAATATCAATCCATGCTACCTTAAGTTTAATAATACATCTTTAACATCTCGTAAAGTCGATCTCATAATACATTGTGGCCATACGCCTTGTTAATAGCTTATTAAATATCCCAATGCCGAATCCATGACTTTAATACATCTCCCCTCTTTTTGCCTAGCTAGCCCGACTCACATCTCACGATCATTTAAAATTCCAATTGTAGGGCTCATATGCGCCTAACTTCCCTCGGGCAATTCTTGTTCCTCATATCTTCGTATGTCTGAATATGTAGGACTTCTTAGCATAAGTTCTAAGCCCTGATTATGAGCCTCTGGAAATATAGAATTAATGAACGATTTTCACTCAAACACCTATTCTTCTTTCCTTTTTATTCATAAGCCGACATCGCTCTTATTTTTCTATCCTCAAGTAACCTTCACCACGTCTGCCTGAAAAGTCAAGGTAACCAGTCTTACAAGGATCATACCCGTCCTCTACCACATATCTTTTAAAAAAAAACAATTTGAAGTTCTAGTGGAAAATCCACATAAAACCCTATAATGCATTCCCCCAAGGTTAGAAAAGTCCCTTACTTTCCTGCTTGGATAAATACTATCGTAACCTTTGGAACTTCCAGTATCTAGAAAATTGTCATAACCACAAGTCAACATACGCGACTGCTTTTCACTCCTAGTCCCGATGTTCCTAATGGTAACAAAAATGTCGTAGTCAAAATTACCCATAAATACTTCAGTTATCGATTTCCCTAAAATCCTCACTTATCGATCATTAAATGATATGCCATAATAATAGCACATAATATAGAGAGTTTCAGTAAGATAATCTGTATACCTGTAACTAGCCTGTCCTGATCCTGGTCTTGGGAACTATGAAGTGAAATATCCCTTTCATCATCCTCCCACCATCTACTTGTCTGACCATCCTTATCTCCCCCATTATAATCCGAAGGATACAAATGCTCTGGCAGCTCCTGGTTGACTGAAGGACAAGAAAAAGGGCTAGAATACTCCATAACACTTTCACTCGTTGCCGCTCTGACGTAATGTTCAACCATGGGAGAAACTGGAGAGACCAAATCTAGTGCAGCTTCAGGATCCTCTTGCTCCACTAGTGTCTCATACGAACCCTCAGATGGGTCTGTGTCATAGCTAACCTCTGACGGATCCTCCTCCATAGAAGTCACAGGCTCTGGGGGAGTCATCTCAATCATATCCTCAAAAGGGTCTAACTCAATGGAGTAACTAAGACTCCTCCTAATCTGCCCTGGTACCCGTGGTCCGGAGTCTACCCTGGGGGCCTTCCTTGCACCCCCACTATCAGTAGCCAACCTCTTCATCTATATCAATCTGCACTAACCAACAGGAAAAGAGGGTCAGAAACAATTTTTCCTAGACTCTGGCTCTATTGTTAATCATTCCTAAATGCCCCGCAGCCTCTTGCTTATAAGTGTGGCGCGCTTCACGCCAATAAACAAGACTCTATTGCACACGGTCTATAGACAACCCTAGGACAGAACTGCTCTGATACCACTTCTGTCACAACCCAAATCGATGAGTCGTCATGAGTGTCCGACCACTACTGACCAAGCACCCTTAAACTCGTACTTGCATCTTACTGAGCAATATGGTGGCCTATAAATAGCTTATAACTGAGCTACACTAACTCATGTATGCATCAAGAACTCGCAACCAGAGTATATATATATATATAAGCATACGTGCTGAGGATAACAGTGCAAGCCGACTAGGCCGCTACATATGCTGGACGACAAAAATAGGAGCCGACGAGGCTACATAACATCCCAACTACATACAACTATCTACAGACCTCTATGGATCGCGAGTAAAAAAAGACGGGACAAGGCCCCGTCGGGTCCATATATATATATATATATATATATATATATATATATATATATAGAGAGAGAGAGAGAGAGAGAGATGTCGAATAGTATACCAAAAGAGACTACGACTTCGAACCAAGTGGAGCGCACGGACCATGCCCGAGTGGATGACCTACGAAGTGGATCCCGGTCGGGCTATTTGAACCTCGCCATTTTCCCATATCCCATATGTGTGTGTGTGTGTGTGTGTGTGTGTGTGTGTGTGTGTGTGTATATATATATAACATAACAAGAGATATAAAACATAACATTTTATCGGAGATGACGTAGACATCGATTTATCTTAATGGAATTGGATACCATGCATGCTTAGCTTTTAAAAACATTTTTGAAGGAACATATATATCATAATAGTGAGAACGTGCAATCCATATATATATATATATATATATATATATATATATATATATATATATATATATATATATATATATATATATATATATATATACACACACACACACATTATCATCGTGGAAAAAACCTATCTTTAGTATCATATATTATATCATCATTATATATGTTGGGAATAAGGATGTTATGGCCCGATCCATGGATTTATACCCTATATATCCTTTAAAGAAAGGGGACTTATATCTTTAACATACCTTTTGGTCTCCTACTACTTAACACTTATCCTCCCAAGCTCGTAAATCTACATTCAACAGAATTCATACTATTGTTAGGCTTATCGTTGTATGCTTATTTTAATCCTTCAAATTAAATCCCTTTGGAATCTGCCAAAATTCGGGCAGCATCTCCCCTGTTTATATCTCTAGCCCAAAATCACACTACCAACAAAACAATAACAATAGCAACAGTGACATCAACAACATCATCATCCACACCAACATACTTAATAAAACATCCCACACGATGTTTATTCAATTTCTCAACCCATCAACGACTTTACAAAGTTTTATCAACTAAATTTCCACAACACGATATATAATATCAATAGTAAAGATTATTCTTACCTCAATCAAGGTTGGAAGAACTTGAAATCTTATTTATCTTCGATAGATTCCTTCGTTCGATCAGGATTTGATGTTTAGAACAAGAACTACAAAACCCTATACGCTTCCCGAGCCTTGTTGGTGGCTAACTTCAACACTTTATGACCAAAATTATCATATAGACCTGTAGGAATTTGCATGTATATTGTGGAATGGTCTAGAGTTGAGAAAATGACCAGAAAAATGACCCAAAAGATCCTTTTATACTTTCCAAGGTCGGTGGAAATTAATCGTTCGCGTTCGCGCGGGGGTGGTCGCGTTTGCGATGGGTTAGTTGTCACTCTTCGGCGCGTTCGTGCCCAGGGGGGCGCGTTCGTGCCTAGGGGGGCGCGTTTGTGCCCAGGGGGGCGCGTTCGTGCCAGGGGGCGCGTTAGCGAAGACCAACTCCCTGTCCTTCCAGCCAGACTTGTAACGTCCATAAACTCTTTACCTCGATGTCATATCGACGAGCGGTTTGTAGCATTAGAAACTAGACTTCATCAACTTCAATTTAGGCTTTTGTTTCACTTCAAAACTCATCATATGCTAAGAGATATTCTTTCCCCAAGTTAGCTCTTTGTCATTCAAAGTAGCACTCATCGTCTTCCCAATCCATACTAACTCAACTTCTTCACCTTGTTTCCTTATAAGGCCTCCCAGTATTCCTTACGTGCATCCTTTATTTTTAGAATATTCTCAATAATACACCTCTCCTTATATTCCCAAGTTGTTTTACTTAGCCATTGCTCAATATACTCACGTTAGAATTTGGTAAGTGCTCCCCTAAAAGTACATGGTGTAGCATAGGAACTCAAGGAACAATATGGTTTGAAACCCAATCAAATGAATGATAAAGAGTAGACTACCCTAGACTTCTAAGAGTAGAGTCATTATGGAGCAACGTTCACTTACGCTTCGTTTTGCCATAGGTCATGCCAAAATGGAAGAGAGGATAGCCTTAACATACCTGGTTTTAGCTCAACGGCTCAAGAACTCAACTCGTATCTGCTCCACGATCTATATGATAACAATAATGATACTATCGTTAATTATACAAATGATTCTCTTAATCGTATAACAAAAATTTAACTTATCCTAAAACAAAATGGGCAGCATCTCCTTCGTTCTTCTCATTTCCCCAAACTCCATATATCAACAACAACAACCAGAACAATCCAGCAAGTATATATATCAATAACAAGATACCATGTAGCAGCAACAAGTCATAAACATTTCACGACGAGCGACAAGCCCGGATACGATTATCAAACACACTTCTCCAATTTTTCTTTCCTTCAAAATACATATCAATAACAACAACAACAACAATATACTTAAGTTACTCCAACAATTTTCAGCCACAACACAACCCAAAATATACCTCAAATCAGCCCACACAACAACAACAATAACTTATCGGATTTCCCGCAATTAATTTCGTAGTTCCCATCTCACGATTTAGCTATGACGGTGATGAATTTAAATATACCTAGGAGAGAATAGTTTTTACCTTATATGTCAAGAAATGATCTTCTTCCACCTTACTTCCCTTCGAAGAAAGCCCGAATTCAACAACGCGATAAAACGGAACAACAAGATCGAAGTAGAGAGCAAGACCCGCTGTGTTGCTTTATGAGAAGAATCATGCTTTTCCCCCGGAACAAGAAAGCGTTGCTGCTAGTAATGTAACAAGAAAAATGTTGCTGCTTGGTTCATAACAAAAGGGGTCACTATACAGTTTTGGTAATCAACATATATGCTGGACTTTTTTTTTTTTCTTTTTAATTTCCTAGCAAAATGATTAAAGAGGTTTCATCGCCACCTTTTGCTCTTGACACATGATGGGTTCTCATACCCACACCCTAACATACTTAATTAGTCATTACTTATTGACTTGACATATGTCAAGTAAGGCCATCCACTTCATTACCTAGCTATATAAAATTTATACAAATAATACTAATTAATATCATAATTAACTCCTTATTTTCCCACTTTATTTCAATACTTAACCAATTACTCACATAATTAATTTCTTGATCCCGATCCACTTAAATAGTACTTATATACTCATTATTATACTCATGTGATATAGCACTAGTCCATAACCTCATTTGCCAAACATAAAATATTATTTGCAATCATCATCATCACACTTTTTCATCTTAAATCATTTCGGGACTTCATTCCTTGTATATGCGAGTTCTTGGTTTTCATGCTTGAATATGACCAAATCCTCCGGGCTCGAGTAAATTTGCTCATGTTGGACGGTTCAATTTCCTAGGCCAAAAATACGGGAAATTATAACTTGGCCCGTATTTCATTCAAATAAATTTCGAACCTCGACGAAACTTATTTTCTTCGATTTGTTTAACTTCTAATCCTTACGATACATATGTACCATCACTCTAACCACCTATAAGCTTGGGGGATAACCTCGTTTCCGTTACTAATGTCACGACCCGAACTGATGAGTCGTGACGAGTGCCTGACCTCTACTGACCAGACACCCTTATACCTGTATCTGGATCTTACTGAATAACAGGGTAGCCCATATATAACTTACAACTGAACTATACTGACTTTTGAAAGGACGACATCAGGAACTCTGTATCAAGAACTCACAACCATCTGTGTATATAAATACTAAAAAGAATTGTGCAAGTCGACTAGGCCGCTACATATACTGTACACAAAAGAATAAGAGCCGACAAGGCTACATCACATGCTAACTACATACAACTGTCTCCTCTAATGGAATACAAAGCTGTAGAAAGGATAAGACAGGGCCCCGTCATACCCATATATGCATGACAAAAATAGCATACCAAATAAACTGTAGCTCTGGACCAAGTGGAGCGCACTGACTACCGCTGAGTGGAAGTCCTACTGAGCTGGACCGCCTGTCTGTCTACCTGAACCTGCGGGCATGAACGCAGCCCCCCGAGCAATAGGGGAGTCAGTACGGATAATGTACCGAGTATGTAAGGCATAAGAACAACAAGTACATAATCATGAAAGATATCTGAAACATGAAAGCTAATCTCAATGTCTGAAAGTGCCTCTGCGGCGTATGATATGCATGCTCTCTTTAAAAATCATGTACATATATATACTGTTAGTGTTGAGGAACGTACAGACCGATCCATCAATGTTAGTGCTGAGGAATGTACAGCCCAATCCATATCTCATGTCATCCCGCGTTCGGGTAATCTCATAATCTGCCCACTGCAGTGGTGTGCACATCTACGTGCCTGCCCGGCCGACTATAGCGTGGCGCGGTGTGAGAAAATAGCTATACATATATATATATAAATACATGAAGGACTCATGAAAGGATACTTTGGAAGCTGTAGATATGAAACACATGAAGTCAACGATACAATGAATCCTATACCATCTAGGAGTAGAGTCTTTGGAACTCGCTTGCTTCCTTCTTTCGTTCATATAATAAGGATCATGCCAAAAGAATAGGAGGGATAGCCTTAACATACCTTGGAGCATATCTAATCGTCCAACGTCTAATTCTCGAACTCGTAAGTCTACAATCAAGATAACATAGGCCACAATTAGACCAGTTACAACACTTACTATCCAATTTAAGTACGAAAGGAGTTTAACAAATTTCGGACAACATTTCCTTTGTAAACTTAACAGTCCCTCAATTTCCAATTCAACCCAAACATCAACAACAACATCAACAATCAACAACAACATCATATGGCAACATAAACAAGTAATAATCTCTCCAAAAATCTAATCAAAATCAGCCCACAAGGAAAACATATCAACAAACTGGGTTATGCCTCCACAACACCATCTCCTTCATCTTAAATCACTAAAACTCTTGATAATTAACTCAAAAACAAGGGAAAGAATCATAGACATACCTTGAAGGGACTAGAACTCCAAAAATCAAACTTCAACTCCAACCCTCAAGCTCAACAACTTCAATGGAACCCTAGGAATAACTTTCCCTTCACTAGCTCGGGTTCACGGAGCTCGGATCTTGCTAAAACTTCTCTAATTTAATGGAAAATGATGAGAGGAAATATGTTAGGGTTTTCTATGGTTGGGGAAGTGAAAAATGAGGAAATAAAACATGAGGGCTACATATATATATATATATAAGTAGAACAAAAAGGTTCCAGCGATGCGGGTTGACGAGAGGGTCGACGGCTCGACGACTGTCAACTTGCTCCGTCGTTCTGCCACATGAAAGTTCAGAGGCTGTGGCATGTCGACGGCGGGGAAGGATGCCTCGTCGATATGTCGACGGCCCGTCCCTTTGCTCGTCAAAATGGACTGGTTTCTGCCCATTCCCTAAGTCGCTCCGACTCGCGTCGATTCGATTCGTTTCATTTCTAATCCTATCGTATTGCAAGGAACATATACTTATACTTCAGTATACGCGAGGTAAGGCACTTAATTTCTCAAAAACCAGGGTACGGATCTCCGTACTAAGGGTATAAATCACTAGGAAAGCATGGACTCTCTTACGACAAAAATAAGAGACGTAACAACTAATGTCATTTAACACGCACACTTTCCAATGCATGAAAACATGGGATGTAACAGACACGAAAGCGAACGGTAATCATAAAAAGACTTGATTCTCACTAGTTGTAGAAGCGGACATTCTTTGCCCTCAATGGATAATGAATTGAATATGTTGTTTCTTTTGAACTCTCCATGAATCATTGTTGGTATTTTTGGATTCTTATAAACATTGTATGATTGACGAAGTATCTCACATAATGTATCCGGAGGTATACCGACCTTACGTCACTCCGATGACCTTGTGGTATCTTTCATAATTTCGATAAGTTTAAGCAGTCTTTCTATGACTCATATACCTGCATGTATACATATATAATATTATGATGAGTCTTTGTGTTTCTCTAATATTATAACGAGTCTATGTGTGGCTCTAATGATACTTACTTATGAGTCTATATGTGGGTCCAATGATACTTATGAGTCCGTGTGTGGCTCCAATGATATATGAGTCAGTGTGTGACTCCACCGGTGATATACTATATATGATAAGGGAGAATCAAAAATTTTTGTCGTCCTCACATTCAACTTGAGCCTATGAAGGTTCTACACATGGTGTTGTCTTTTTTCCTTATTCTGATTTGCCCTCATTCACTTTTTGAGACCATTTTACTAGTCTTTATAATTGGCCTCACGTGGTAGTTTCTATTGCTTTTACCATCATTCTTCCACTTGGGCCTTGGTAATTTATTTTATTATAGTAACTTTTTGTTAGTGTTTTTTTTTTTTTTTTTTTTTTTTTTTTTTTGCTCCTTTATCCCAAAATATTTGTCACATTTCACTTTTGAGTGTTAAATTATATATACTTTAACAAATATTTTAAGAGTTTTTACATTGTATTGATAGGAGAATTGCAATTTATAGTTTTTTTTTGTATATTTTCGAATGTCTAAACTTTAATTTTAAAATATTGAATTAATCTAGCTCATTTAGCTCGAGACTAATCAAATTGCTTTTTATATTTTGGGATGGAGAGAATATGTTATTTATCCTTATACATTCTGCTAAAAATTTGACAACTTTAGAGCCAAATTTTCTTTTTCAACTCAACAAATTTATTAGGTATTATAATATCTTTTATCCTTAAACTTCCTATATCTTGCTTCTTTTTAGTGAGCTCATATATGTTTATAAAGATCTGTCCTAAAATTATTTTCAAATATAATTTTAAAAGCTTTTTCTTTATTATTATTTACTAATTGTAGGATTACTAGGTTAATTTGTATAAATATTCTAAACTAAGGTTATAAATATTGTAGTATAGATTTGAAGTTATTGGAAAAAAAAAATTCTCGTGTTAGATGATTCTAGAAGATGAAAACATGCGTTTTGGTAATACAGGTAAAATAAAATACATTATCAAAATCTTATATGAATTCAAGATAACCACAAAATGAGTTTGAAGCAGGGTGGAGCTAGAGTGTCGGTGATGGTTTCAATCGAATCCGGTAGCTTTGATTCGCAAACTTTGTATTTGTCTATAGATTATTAGTACCAAATAACTTAAAAAATTAAAATTCAGCACCCATAAACTCCAAATCTGAATTGAAGTATATAATTTCACTAACAATTAACAATGAAAGTTAAAACAAGTAATTGCACGGTTTGCCCTTTAAATGGACTGGTCTTTAATTTTTGCTCTTCAAATGGGCTGATCTTTAAGTTTTGCCCTTCAAACCTGTGCGAATGACCCAAGTTAAAATATTAAAAGTTTGGGTCCGGGCTTAGCGCAGGCCTCATAGAACTAGCATATATATACACACACACACACACACACATATACATACTGCATATATACATATACATACTGCATTCATGCATATCATAGCCCTCAGAGGCGATTCTGAGATGAGGTTGATCATCTTACTCATTCTTTACAGTGATGCCTTTACTTATATTGTTGTTCTTGCCTTACATACTCAGTATTTTATTCATACTGACGTCCCTTTTTCCTGGGGACGATGTGTTTCATGCCCACAGGTTCTGATAGATAGGGTGACGGTCCGCATCAGTAGATTTCCCACTCAGCGTTGATATTGGAGTACTCCACTTTTCCTGGAGTTGATGTCTAGCTTTGGTACGATTTTTGTATACATTTGGGTATGGCGGGGCTCTGTCCCATCCTTATGGTGTTTATGCATTCTTGTAGAGGCTTGTAGATAGCTACTATGTAGTAAGATGTTGTACAGCCTTGTCGGCTTGTGTTTTGTGTACAGATGTTCATGACGGCCTTGTAGGCCCGTACCATCATGTCCAGTTATGTATATATTTATATGTATGCTCTTTTGGCTTACCCATTTTCATTCTATCTTTCAAAGTTCGTGTGTGGTAGTATGAACGGCCCTATCGGCCCACCTTTATCTATTGCTAGGGTTATGAATGTATGTCATGTTGGTGTTTGGCAAGTAAGGCCCAGGTGCCCGTCGTGGTCCTCTGGTTTGGGTTGTGACAAACTTGGTATCAGAGCAGGTCTGTCCTTGGGATATCTACAAGCCGTGTCTAGAAGAGTCTTGTTTATGGGTGTGTTGTGCACCACACTTATAAATAGGCGGTTGTGTGACATTTAGGATGGTTGTCCTTCCTTCTTATCTTAGACCGTTCGATAGAGCTGTGGCATAAGAGTTCATTTTCTAATAACGTATTTTGATTACAGCAATGCCTAGGAAAGCTTCATCCAGTCAGAAGAGCAAAGTAGTGGCAGATGAGGGTACCAATCGGGTGCCACCTACGGATGTGAGCCACAGTGAGGCCCTATCTCGGACATCTCAGATTTCGCCCGCTTCAGAGGAGCTTCGAGGGGCTATAGCTACAGCACCTCCAGTCCCTTCACCTGATGCACCGGGCCAGGAGATGCGAGATTTTATACAATTATTGACTCGATTAATGGCCGCTCAGGCCCCGCGTCAACGTATGGGTGTTGGTTATGCTGACAGGGTTGTTAGTGCGAATTTGGACCATCCAGTGTTTACTGGATCTGATCCAGATGAGGACCTACAGAACATTATAGATAGGATGCAGAGGACATTGAGGGTGATGCATGCTTCTGACACTAAGTCAGTAGAGTTGGCTTCTTAGATTATGGGATATCGTTGTTCAGTGGTATGAGACTTGGAAATTGTCTAGAGGGGCGGATGCTCCTTCAGCCTTGTGGTAGGATTTCTTGAAGGCTTTTTTCCATCATATTTGCCAGTAGAGACCCAACGAGCACGAGTTGATAGATTTTTGGCCCTACAACAGGGGAATATGAGTGTTAGGGAGTATAGTCTTCATTTGGATTCATTGGCCAGGTATAATCTCGCAATTGTGGCTGAGATGGATGATCAAGTCCATCGGTTTGTGATCAGACTTAGGTCGCACTTAATTAATAAGTGCATGACGGCCTCACTTTAGGAGGGTATGTATATTTCCCGTATTCAGGTATATGCCCACGGGTTAAAGGAGCGTAAGCAATAGCAGCGGGCCAATCTAGATCATGATAGGGGCCAGAGTAAGAGGGCTAGGTCTACTTGTTCTTTTAATGAGTCTCGAGGTGGTCACAGGCCACAGTTTCCTAGGCGTCCAACCTATTTAGTGGCTAGTGCTCCTTCACAGTTTCCAGAGCCGAGGTTTGATTGACCTACTTATTCTGGACAAGGCTAGAGTTCTAGAGCTTTCGGTTCTCAGTATAAGAGTAATTCTAGCTAGATGAGGCCACTCGTACCCCGATGCAATCAGTGTAGTAAGGCCCACCTCGGGCAGTGTCATCAAGGCCTAAATATATGTTATACTTATGGGTATTCCAGTCGTATCATGCAGAAGTGTCCTAATAGAGGCGGTAGTAGCATGGCTCAGTCTACAGGATCTGTAGAAGCTTCTTCATCATCGTTACGCCCTTATGGGCAAAGTTTCTAGAATTTAGCTGGCCGAGACAGAGGCAACGGTGGAGCATCTAGCTCTAGCAGTAATCAGAACCGTATTTATGCATTGACTGGGCAGCAGGATCTAGAGTCGTCACCAGATGTCGTTACAGGTATATTGTCAGTTTCTTCTCATGATGTATATGCCTTGATAGACCCAGGTTCCACTTTATTATATGTTACTCCTTTAATTTCTGGGAAATTTGGGGGTTGAACCGGAGTAGATTAAACCATTTCAGGTGTCTACACCTATTGGTGATTCGGTGAAAGCTAGACGAGTCTATAGAGATTGTGTGGTTATAGTTTGTAATCGCCACACCGTAGCAAATTTGATTGAATTAGATATAGTTGATTTTGATGTTATTATGGGCATGGACTGGTCGGCCTGTTATTATGCTAACGTTGATTGTAGAATAAAGAGACTCTGAGTATGATCTGTGAAGAGTTCCCTAACAAGCTACGTAAATTGAAGTTGAGTTCATTGAAAAGAAGTATGTCAGTGAGAACGCGAGACTCTCTACATATATAGATCTCTTCCAAATCACCTCGGGAAGAAGAAAGATCACTCTAGGATTAGTTATAATAAGAATACGGGTTTATGAAAAATGTAGAGATGAGCAGGATATCAAATGTGAAGTAACGACTTATTCCCTAAGGGGGGAAGATGAGAAGGTGAAGCATTAAGCCGGGAACGTCCCTTGTATAACGAGAAGGATAGAAGTATGTAGAAGTAAACGAGATGGAGACAAAATGGCTTGAACTACAAATTAATGATGAGAGAGTCAATTGCTTTGTACAGGAGAATGTCAATTGGAAAGAAAAGTCAAGGCAGGAAGAATAATCATTAGAATCTGGAATATGTATATAGACTGGTAAGACAATTGATAAGGAATTAAAGGAGGACCGAATTACGGCTACATATGAAGTCAAGAATAAATCTTAGAAAAATTCGCAAGGCATAGTCGTTTCAAATTGATTTATTATTTAAAAATGATGACCTTGGGAAGTAAGGTAAACAAAAACAGTGACGAGAGAGCAAGTACAAGTTCAAAAAGATTTAAAAGGAAGTAGAGCATTACGTCCACAATGTGAACCTAGTATTGGTAGTAAACCATGGGTTATTATTGACAAAGGAAGGAAGGACGGACGTTAAGGACGATGTCAGAAGGAAGGACGGACGTTAAGGACGATGTCAGAGTTATAGATATACGGGAGGTCTAGGAGATAAGAGGTCTAGAGCAGAATAGAAAGAAAGGAATAGTGACTTAAAATGAGGTACCGTCTGTAAACAGACGACAGTGAAATAGGATAAAAAGGAAAGTGTCCCTCCCTGTAGATCTAAATTTTTTTTTTTAAATAACAGTACAAAGGATCGAGCTAATATCGAACGGATATTCCTACTCATAGGCTGGGAGGGATTGATAAATAAGCTAACTCAAAGGATAAGTCGTGAGAGATCTTTGACAGTGAACGAAGTTGAAAATTCATGCAATAAGCTTAGATAACGGGTGTATACCAATTCAAAACATAGTAAAGTCACTTCTTATCACTGAAAAGTAGGAAACATCGACATGAGAATCTCATTGAGGGAGGACCGGAAGAAGTATGTGATAAGAGAAACCTTCAGACTTGAAACTTAATAAAGAAGGGAAATTGAGCTATCAGGACAGAGCGCGTGTTGCAAGCATGATAGAAGTTATGAGTCTGATGTTCATACTATTCTATAACATTGGAGATATACTGAGTTGTTGAAAGAAGTACATTGATAGGGCAAGGTGAAGTGAACCATCGCCGATTTCTCGGCTTAAAAAATTCCAGTCGTAAGAAATCATGATAGAACAATTAGAAATTCAATGAATGGACATAGAACATAGTAAACTCGACATGAGATGGGAAATGATTAGTGTGAGACATACGAACATGGTAAGTTTGACTTCATATGGATGGCTGAAGGAAGTTGATAAAAGTCGGCCTATCTACTACCAGAAGAATTAACAAAGGAGATACAGAAGGCAATACGAACGCACTATACTTCCGCTTTGACTACGGACAACAAAGGTGCTCGATTAAAAGTAACGTCAGCAAGTTCTTTCGGGGGAATTTGAATAAGAGGAGAACAATAATATAATCTTCAATCCACAAACAGTGAACCGAGAAACGTCAGAAATTAACTTCAGATACGCAACGATGAGACTTAAGAAAATTCCAAGTCCTAATCAAATTTTCTTAGAAATCTCGCTCATGAAGGACGTAACGAGATGATACGATACTTTGACCAAGACATGTAAGGTCATACAGACGATATTAGGCCAAATGACTTATGAGTCAGAGTTGTCCTTGGAAATAAAATCTGTGCACCAGTATCTATATTTCTATACTGAAGAAATACATTAAAGATCCCCCTCAGGTAGTGCCGATAGATGATGTACAAGTAAAAGGTTCCAATAGCGATAAGGAAAGAGAATGTGAAAGATAATTGCAAAGGAAGAAGAAGGAAAATCAATTCTAAGACCCCCCATATGAAATGCGTATAACTCGGCGTGTCATAGGAATTTTGGCAAAAGATCATGATTGATGGCCAGACGAAGAAGTACTTATGTATGAGGTAAGTTCATGCCTATGTGCGAGTTAAGTTCGTATCTAAAAGATCATGATTGATGATTGGTATCCGTGGGAGACTTAAGAGAATAATAAGTTGTATTATATAGTCAAACAAGACAAAATCATAAAGAAAAGATTTTGTCCAAATGGTCTAAGGTTCACTAAGGTTTAATTATACGGGAGATGTTTCGACATTCGAGGACGAATATTCCTAAGGAGGGAAGGATGTTACACCCTGTACTTTCATGTTAGAATGCATTGTAAGTGAATCAATAGAAGCCAGGGAGGTTATGGACCTTTACGAAGATAATGATGGGATAAAACAAGTGTCAAGAAAGTATGTGAGGGTTGTAAGTTAAACGAATAAAAAATGTTATAATCCATACTTTCAGGGTAAAACTAGGAGTGATTAATATGTTAAAGAGGTTGTGTTTTAAGCTATTTAAATGATATAATATTTGTATGTTAAGTTTTGAAGTCAAGAAAGATGTAAAACAAAAGTCTGCAAAAGTTATTGCAAGTTACGTTCATATTTTTGCTGAAATTTGGGTCTAATGTGACTGAACTTTTCTCCCAATGTACATGGAATTATGGGCTGGTACACCTACCAAAATGAAGATCTATGAGTCTAGTTTCTATCACATTGAGTCGTTCGTCAATGAGACATCGGAGTAGAGAGATATTCACGTTTTTGCAAGACTGCACAGGTAACCCCTTTTTAGGACCCACTTAGGCGGTGGCCGACTTACCTTGTCACGACCCAAACCAGAGGGCCATGACGGGCACTTGACTATACTAGCCAAGTACCTCCTGACATGCATCTGTAACATCAACATAAACATAGGTGGGCCGATAGGGCCATCATATGACTCTCGGTGAACTCATAAGGAACATGCGTGTTTCAACTAATCTGAAAGACTCATCTATATGAAGATGCTGAACATACTGCATGAGCCGATAAGCTATCATAACCACCTATGACCATATGTGAAACCACACGTCTGGACATCATCTGACAATACATAACTATCTACAAGCCTCTACTAGAAAACATAACATAAAGTGGCTAGAACAGGGCCCCGCCATACCCATACATATGTGCATACATAAATGTACATCAGACCATGCTGACTCCTAGCATCTCTGGAACAAATGGAGGGCATCAACCTCATCTGCTGAGCTGACATCCTAATAGACGGATTCCCAACCTGTATCTCGAGACCTGTGGGCATGAAACGCAGCCCCCCAAGCAATAGAGGAGTCAGTACGAATAATGTACCGAGTATGTAAGGCATGAAAATAGTATATACATAAGAATCATAAAAAGAATCTGAGACATGAGAGTCGATACAGAACCGAATGTATATGTATAACCGTATATACGAAAGTGGTACGTATAACTCGTATATACGAAAGTGCCTCCGAGGGTGTACGATATGCATGCTTCCTTTCAAAAATCATATACATATATCATAGCTTGTTAGTCTTTGAAGAACGTACTGACCCGATCCATATATCATATCATCCGCGTCCGAGGTATCATTATAATCTGACCGTGGTGTGCACATCTACGTGCACCGCCCGACCGACTATAGCGCGGCGCGGTGTGAGAAAATAGTTGTACATATATATAAATGCATGAAAGACTCGTAAAATGATGCTCTAAACTCCTCAGGGTAACATAAGATCTCCCAGTAACATAGGAAGCTAGTATGTCAATATAATAGATCTCTGGAAGCTATAGATATGAAACATATGAGGTCAAGGATACAAATATCCCTACACTATCTAAGAATAGAGTCTTTGGAACTCGCTTGCTTACTTCTTTCGTTCGTATCATAAGGATCATGCCAAAATGAATAAAAGGGATAGTCTTAGCATACCTGGTCTTAGCTCAATGACTCAAGAAGTCAACTCGTATCTGCTCCACGATCTATATCTAACAACAATGATACTATCGTTAATTATACAAACGATTCTCTTAATCGTATAACAAAAATTTAACTTATCCTAAACAAAACGGGCAACATCTCCCCTATTCTTTAACGACCACAACTCAATCAACAACAACAACAACCACCTCATATAAGCCTCTTTAAACTCAAAACGTCAACTTCCAAAGATATACACCAAAACATCCTAATATACGCTACGTATATGATATCTTTATACACTTTCTTCTTCCAAATTCAAGAACAACAACATCAACTCCCACTTATATTTTAGAAAAACCAGCCATAATGACTCAAGATCATATTTCAAATCAGTCCACAAAACTAACAAGAGCTCTAGCATGTATCCTAACTTCTCTTCCACATTTCTTTATCTAACAAGTTGACTAAAGACTAAGCTAACTCAAGAACATAGAGAAAAGATGTAATCTTACCTCAATCACATAAGAACAACCTTAATCTTAGGATACTTCACCAAGAAGAAAGCTTCAAGTTCAACACAAAGTAATCCCGAACTTGCTAAGATTCGGAGGGAACCGAAGTTATAATCAGGAAATCAACCACGGAAGATAGCTATACTTGAACTTGGGAAGAGGAGGAGAACGTTTGCTTCACTTTGTTGTTATTGAAAGGTGGATAAGATCGAGAACTTTGTTGCTGCATATCCAACGAAATTGAAAGAGAAAAAAGAAAGATACTTGCAGCTACCATTTTTGAATTAGAAAAGAAAGGAAAAGACACTTGCTGCTATGATTAATAGTAAGAGGCAGTGGAACTAATCAACAATATAAAATGGATTTGCTTAAAGTCCACCGGACTACGTAAAAACGGTGGAGTAATTGGATAAGTATATCCTATGGGCAAACATATTATAACTCATTTTATAAAATTAGAACAAATACTAATATTTCATAAAGATTAAGACATCTAGAATATAATTTATCAAATTCCAATTTCCCAATCTAATATCAAGAGCATGAATTTTTGTACCCTTAATTCTCAAAACGGTAAAAAGATAACCTTCTTTTCTTATGAGAAAATAATTTCTATCTCTACAATAAGGAAAAATTTCATTTATAAACTTTCTCATATCATGTGTATAATTTAAAAAATATCAAAAAAAAAAAAAAATAGTAGCAATTTTAAATATATAAAATTATATTTATCAATTTTTCACAAAATGATTTCACTTAACAGAAAATACATTATCAAGACTATATATAATAGTTTCGAAACTCGTCAAACTTATGGGGTCTTACATCTATAACCTTATGTATGACCTTAATCCTCTAAGTCCATTTTGCTTAACTCGTGACATATGGCTCCGTCTTTTATGTGCAAACATCGTCATACTTGTAACCAATTTATCGTACGTCTGACAAATGTTAGGGATATCCCTTGATCAGAAATAGTACAATGAGATAAAAGTGACACCTTTTCTTTTTTAATGAGTAGGGTTTGAAAATAGAGCATACATAGAACCTTATTGAAAACATGACTTAAAATAACTACAAAGAACCATTGCAGCAAAAATGACTCAATTTACAAGAGGTATAATCTCTTGTAAAAGATAATAACTTTAACTCTCCAAAATCTCTTAAAAAATTTGTCGTTAGCGACCCCTTGTATACATAAACCATTGAGACAAAGTACATGATCACATTAGCCTAGGAATGGTAATACCAAAACAACCAGTTCTTATGTCAATCTTTCTTCACGACATGTCAATCTTTCTTCACAACATACATGCCTTGCTTTCACTGGGGAGCTTTATCAAATAGCTTGGCTGCATCAAAGTCATCTCCTCAGTCTTTCTACCTTAATTTCAGTTATCTACTCCCAATCACACCATATTTATACACATAATAAACCATTCTCTTTTATTTATTCTCTGTACTTTTCAACTCAAAATTAAAATGTTTTCTACTTCTATATATAGAACCAACGACTGTATATAAAGAAGAAAAATAATCATGAACTTCAGCCATGAAAAAGATAACATTTTCAAAATAATTGACTCTCTAAAAGATTAAATTACTCCAGAATCCTGCAAATTACCACTTCACAAAACAGCAAAAATAATTCTCTGTCAGTTATTGTCTACCTCTAAATTTTGTGTATCAAGAACATTGGGGAAAAGATATATTTTCCCAATTCCGTTACTTTAGGGGCTATTGTTTGCAGACCAAAAACTCCCAAGATAATCTCCACTCAAAAACAAGAGCAGGATGAAATCAGGTTGTCTCACGAGATATAATAAAGCAATGAAAGAAATAAAGAAAGAAAAAAGTGAACGATTTTGAGCAAAAATTGAAAGATACCTGGAACTGAGGTTAGCTATGTTCTGTTTGTTACAGAGGAAAAGAGATTGAGATGATGTTTGTAAAATGAAGAATTTTCTAGACTTGCGGACTGAGCATTAGCTAAGAGGTGTAAATTTACTAAAATGCCATTGTTGCTGAAAGTACAAAACTGCCCTTGGTCGTCCCACTCTGCATCTTTCTATATAATAATAATAATAAAACTAGTATAATATAAATATAAATAAATATGTATGCCCTTTTGTCTTGCCCATTTTCAGTCTATCTTTCATGAGTTCGTGAGTGGTTGTATGACGGCCCTATTGGCCCACCTATATCTATTGCTAGTGTTATGAATGTATGTCATGTTGGTGCTCGGCAAGTAAGGCCCCGATGCCCGTCGTGAACCTCCGGTTTGGATCATGACACTAATAGTGAAAACTTATATAGAAGAAAAAAAAAAGCAACCTCGTAGATTAACGGGCCTAATTATGTGATTAGGTGTCTCAATTGAGTAAATGACGCCACATGATGTAAGTGAAGTGCTTGAGATATGATTAAAGGTGCTAGAGATGAGTGGCCGGAAGAAAGTTAGAATGTTAAAGTATCAAAAGTTAAAGTTGGATATAAGGTGTTACACCTCTGTCACACCCCGTATTTTCAAAGAAGCACTTATCAAAATTTGGAAGTAAGTA
Source organism: Lycium ferocissimum (assembly GCF_029784015.1). Lineage (NCBI taxonomy): Eukaryota > Viridiplantae > Streptophyta > Magnoliopsida > Solanales > Solanaceae > Lycium > Lycium ferocissimum. Next base: position 5,290,787 of record NC_081351.1, read on the forward strand.
TGTTGAACTATGGCTATATAAAACAACTTTGTGATTATGAAAATAAGGAATGAAGCATTATCAAGTATATATTATGTGAAAAGGATGCATATAATGAATACAGGAAGGTCCTATAAAGAAATGAGCGGAAGAAATTGAGTTAGTATGACTTTGCAGAAAAGATAGGCAAGGTTTCGTATGATAATTGTGGTCCTAATTGGAGAAAGAATATCTGTGAGTATATGAGGAGTTTTGAAGTAAAGCAAAAGCCTAAATTGAAGCTCATGAAGTCTAGTTTCCGACGCAACAAACCGCTTGTCGATACAACATCGGAGTAAAGAATTATGGACGTTACAAGTCAGGCTGGCGGGCAGGAAATTGCCCTACGCGAACACGCAGCTATAGTGCGCGAACGCGCAAAGGCGCACGCAGCTACAGTGCGCGAACGCGCAGAGGAAAATCCTAGGCCGGTGCAACCGACTTCTAGAAGCTATTTAAGGGCAAAATCTAACCCTAAACCTCATTTTCTCCACTCCTCTTCATCCAAAAACATATGAGAGCTTCCAACAAACATTAAGAGGTTAATTTGTGAATAGATTAAAGTAATGGGACTATATGCGAGGCTCGGGAAGTATATAGAGTATTGTGATTTTTGTGCCAAACACCAAATCGTGACGGGCCAAAGGAATTTATCAAAGATAAACAAGATGTCAAGATCTTCCAACCTTGAATGAGGTAAGAATATTCTTTATTATGGATATTATGAATTATATTATGGAGATTTAGTGGTTAAAGCTTCGTAAAGTCGATTGGTTGGTTGAGAAATTGGGTAAACATCGTATGGGATGTTTTATTGAGTATATTGGTATGGATGATGATGTCATTGATATTAGTGTTGCTATTATTGTGGTTTTATTGGTATTGTGATTTCGATCTAGGGATATAAACAGGGGAGATGCTGCCTGAATTTTGGCAGATTCTAAAGGGGTTAATTTGAAGGCTTAGGACATGCATGTGACGATGAGTCTAACAATAGTATGAATGATTTATATGTAGATTATGAGACTACGAGTGATCTTAAGTAGGTCGCAAGATTGGAAGTAGGCAGGAAAGTCGAAAAGTAAGCTTCTTGGTATGTAAGGCTAAACCCTTTCTTTCTAAAGGCATAACCTTTTTCTTGTGAACCCCTACATGTTTTCCATAATATCCTTAGTCCCAAAAAACTAGAAGTTCGGGACTCTCAAAGTTCTTTTATTGCTAAAGATAAGTATGTTCCATGATAATAATGATGATGATGATGATGATCCCATTCTAGAGATTCCATATATGGTAACAGCGTAATGAACCTTGTGACTAAAGATTTGTCTAAGTAGAGCTTGTCATATTATTGCCTGACTTCTGAGTATTCTGTTATCCTTTCTGAGGGGCCATATCCCCTTCCTATGTCCTGGAGTTTATAGAGAGATAGAAGAGACATGTTACAGAGTCGGTATTTTTCAGCACATGCATGATATACATATATTTACATTTTATTTAGCCTGGCCACTTGGTCAGTGAGACAGAATGCCTGGCCTACGGGTCATGGAGTTGTTGCCTGGCCTACGGGTCATGGAGTTGTTGCCTGACCGATGGGTCACGGAGTTGCGCATACCTGACCTACGGGTCATGGAGTTGATTATACCTGGCCTATGAGTCATGGAGTTATCTATGCCTGACCCTCGGGTCACGGAGTTATACCTATAGAGTTATGTCATCTTGCCTCAGCTGAAAGGCAACCCAGGTAGAGTACCTCTAGATGCTTTCTGGAAATATCCAGAGTGTAGCTTGTTATTTCGTTTTAGTTGTTATCTTTCCTTACATATTCAGTACATTATTCGTACTGACGTCTCTTTGTTTGGGGGGGCGCCATATGTTCATATATATATATGGGTTAAGGTAGCCTTGACGGACGACCCCGGCTCGATGAGCCTCCACTCACCGTAGTCAGTGCGCTCCACTTAGTTTGGAGCTGCAATCCTTTTTCGTATGCTATTATGACATGTATATATATGGGTATGACGGGGCCTTGTCCTGTCCTTTCTGTAGCTCGTGTTCCCTAGAGGTCTGTAGACAGTTGTACGTAGTTGGGATGTTATGTAGCCTTGTTGGTTCTCAGTTTTGTTGTACAGCCTACATAGTAGCCTCGCCGGCTTGTTGGTATTGTTTGTGTGCAGTTAGGCCTTATTGGTTTAAGTTGGGGGTTACTCCCAGATTTTCCGATTTACAGTGGTTCGCTCGGGCCTAGGTTGGCATCTAGTGCCTGTCACGCCACTCCAGATTTGGGGCTTGACAAACTTGGTATCAGAGCATTTCTATCCTAGGGTTGTCTACAGACCGTTTCCAGTAGAGTCTTGTTTATGGGTATGAAGCGCGCCGCACTTATAAACAAAAGGCTGCAGGGCATTTAGGAGCCATTGACCTTTCCTTCTCATCTTAGATCGTGCGGTAGAGCTAAATTATAGGATGTGATGTCCCTGATTCTAACCCTAAATGTTTTGATTGCGGATAAGCAGTTAATTATGCCGCTATGGGATAATTGATGAGAATTGAAGTTGTTACTCCGAAAGGTTTTTCCTGCCTTATTGATATTGGTAGACTTTGATATAAGAACTTGAGCGAGATGTTATGGGTATTTGTGATCGCCTCGTGAGGCATTGGATGTGTTTTCTGGGTTGTGTGCAGGAATGAGGTAGTAAGAATTATAGAGGAAACTCTGTCGAAATTTTTACAAATTGAATTGTTTGAATGTCTATGCTATAGAGAAAAAGTGAAGGGAAAATGTGACAATCGCATGTTTGGTAAGTCATGATTGAATGAACCATTATGAGACGCTTTCAAAGAGGAGTTTTAAAATGATTTTAATCTAATTTAAGGGAAGAACCCAGGAGGGAAAAATGATTAGTAATTAAAGGAACTGGAATGAGTTGCATTCGGGATTTCGGAGAATTGAGATTTGTTGAAGATATAGGGAAAGTTGACATTAAGGACTCAAATGCAGTATTACGATTTATAGATTGGTGAGTAAGGGATAAGGAAGAGATATTGATATGGGCAAGGAAGTTAACGAGTAAGGGAAATTTTACTCTAGAAGTTTATATATATAGATAAGATCAGGACGGGTTGATGACAGGCACACAGACTCATTTTACTGAACTTTCCTATATGATGTAAGTCTACATTGGGATTCAGAAGTCACCAATCATTTGACTTCAAGGGGATTCTGAGTATTGGATAGTTGGTACTAATGACGAACTTAGACTAGAGAATGAGAACTGGTTGGGCGGGTGTTGTGAAGGTTATTTGACGATAGAGAAATTAGGTGTGATGTCGGTTTATGTCTAAGAAGAGAAGAGAGTAGGTGTACAAGTGAAGATAAAATATCACAAGGATCGATTCGGTTGCTACAGGAAAGTAAAGGATGCGAGGTTGATTATTTAGACGAAGAGACAGGGTACAAGTACGAGTAAAGGTTATGGTATAAAATTGTCTTTGGTAAAAGCTATTGACCGAACTTAGAAAAGCATATTTACCGATAAGTATGGATGCTGGACTAACTTGAGGAAGTCAAAAATCATGAAAGACACCCTGATAGAGAACTTTCAAAACGCAGACGGTGTTGGGTTATGTATAAGAAAGAGGAAAGATTATGTGTACGAGTAAAGATTGCTAAGTAAAGTTGTATCGCCAGGGTTTACAATTAGGATTTAAAAAGATATGCTAAGAAGTCCTACAGATTTAAACATATGGCAAATATGAGAAACCGGAATAACCCAAGGAAATCAAGAGTCTAAGCATTCGGAAGAAGAAGGTTATGATATTATGAAGGGGAGAGAAACTTGGACAAGGAAAACGCACACACATTGAGGATCGGGTGTACATCTGAGGAAAAGGTTAGGATGAAAGCAGAAAGGCAAGCGATGGAAATGAATTTAATGACTGAGCGGGAGATAGGGTAATGTTGTATGTAGCAAAGGACGAATGTGAGGACCCCAGAATCAGTCCATACGTCTTCGTCATTAGAACTAGAAATGCTGTAAATAATGGGCATAGATACATCCTTGAGAAGAAATAAATGAATTTTATGAAAGTGACAAGGAATTTTTAACTTCTAAGGTTTAACCAGGAGAATGGATATGAAAACATGATTGGTACGCCTGTTTAAAGGAAGAAAGCACTTCAAGAAAGAATCTTCAGCGTCAGAAGGGATTTACACTCCTAACGAAATACTCCAGATACTCCTAAACTAAGAGTAAAGAATGACTAATGGAAACGAACGTTTCATGAGTAAGAGAAAACAAAATAGACTATGAGGACTAAAGGAAGAGGTGGTCAGTAAAGAAAGCATCTGAATTGTATCCGATATGTGTAAACGTTTGACTTAGTACAAGAATTCAGTTGGCAAAAAGGAAACAAGTTAAACCATGCGATGAAAAGAACTCCAGCATTATATGGCATAGAGGAGTTGAAGGACCACTAAAGTCAGCCGGATGACTACCAAATGTGGTTAATATTCGAATGTTACTGGTATATGAGAACATCTTTAAAAGGGGGGAAGAACAGATTCAGTTCTGAGATGAATTACAATATTCCCAAATTCAAAAGAGGGAAATGTATTCGCTTCAAGGAGCCAAAGTTCGAGATGTACCGATACATCAAGAATTTTTTAAAAGAAAGTGGGAATGGATTGAATACAAGTATATTACGAGACAAATATGGGAAAGGAAGCATGACAAGATGAGGAAGGGATTAGCGAATCAAAGAGAATGAGTTCGTCAATGCGACATGGTATGTTTCCGGACTATGGTTCAAATCTCTCGGAGAAATTTTGGTTACAATTAAATATGCGCAAAACGTACTCTAAGAGGTAACGGAGAAGAAGTAAGAAGGTCTACAAGCTGACCAAGGATAAGTATAAGGGACAATCGGGACTACTAAAAAGAAATCTTATCACTAGAAGAGATGAAGGTTTCAAAATAAGAATATTTATAGGAATTTCAATGATCTTCAAAGAAAAGGAAGACAGTATGCCTATGGATAGCACGACAGCAATACTACCTGAGATTAGAAAATACCTCGCAAGTCGTGGAATCATAAGTCATCGGTTATATTAAATTGTGAGAGTATATATCATAGAACCATATAAATAATCATCCTGATGAAATGTCTAGTAAAATGGTGTGGAGACGACAATAAAGATTTGAAGAAGAATGAAAGATAGTTTAAGTCTCAATTAGCCATTGGTATAAGGCAGCCAAGGACTTAAAGAGGGAAGCATAATCGTATTGAAAGGAAGTTGTGATTAAGTAAGATTTTATCTTAGTTTCATGCTTATGAGTTTAATTTGTAATTATGTTAAGATGGGAGGAGAAGAAGTTGGAGGAAAGGTTCAAATATGAATTTGAAGATATTTTGAGTTGTAAATTAGCTTGAGTTGTGATTATTAGTATGTTATGAGTATAATCTTGCCATGAAGGATAATAACGATGATAAGGAAGTGTTGTGTTACACCTTGGAAAATTTCGCGTTATCAAGACTGTGGACGGCTTAGTATGAGCTCAGGGGAGAGCAGAGTTACACAAGGATTATGGATGAAGATTATGTTATCTGAGCATAAGAACATATATATGACATTTGGAGATTGTATGGGGTAAATCGGTTAACATGATCACTCGATGATAGCCCTCGAAACCATGAGTTAAGGTGGGGCCCACATGTCGGTATTTTGTAAAGGATATATTAAAAGTGATACAAGTAGTACATGTAAAGTTTATCAAGTCCTAAGAAGGACCCATAAGCCAAATATGGACATAAGCCCTCCAAAAGGACGATTTAAGGAAACGTTTTCGGGTGATCAGACTTGAGGGCAAAACGGCATAATAAGTTTGGAATTGGGAAAACACCAAGAATAAAAGTTTTAGATAATTGAAAGAGATTTCCAACCATAGGTCATGATCCCTCACACGATATAGGAATCAAGAGTTATGGCCATTTTAAGAGCAAGACCCTAAGCTGCCAAATGGTTCCGCGGGCCCCACATGAATAAGTCGGTGGAACCGACCTAGGGGGGCTATAAATACCCCATCAGCCCGTTTTTTTCAGCATATTAACATTCCAAAGAGTCCTAGAAGCCTCTCAAAACATCTCCCAAATATTATAGTCCGATAAATCAAGAATTTGACAAGATTACGCCAAACTAGTCCGTGAAAGGTGATTGTTCTTGCTTCTACTTAAGCTTGGTATTGGAAAAGGTTGATGTGGCTGAGTTTTTTTTTCAAGCATAAGGTATGTTATTTATCCCATATTTTATGTTGAGTTTATTTGAATTCAAGCCTTAAAAATGAAACTAGTCATGGAGAAAAGGTCATAGAATGTTGTATTGTAGTTGTTGTGTTTATGGGCTGTTTTGGACGTGTTGTGGCTGTGTGGATGGACTGATTTATGCATATAAAAATGGTATCTAACATGGTTGGCGTATTGATGAGATTATACTCCCTGATTGGGATGGAAGAAAGTGCATATTGTTGTTGTATGTTGAAAAAACGTCGTGTGGGACGTTTATGGAATATGTTGGTATGAATAATAGTGTTGTTGATGTTGGTAATATTGTTGTTGTTGATTGGTTGTTGAATTGTAATTTTGGGTTAGCATATAAACAGGGAGATGCTGCCCGATTTTCGAGAATATAAAGTAGTTTGATTTGAAATTTGGAACAAATATAAAGAGTCTAACGTTAGTGTGAATCCTTTTAAGTGTAGGCTTTACGAGCTTGGAAGAATAAGCGTAGCTAATAAGAGGTGGATGTAAAGCTTACCCTTTTCTTCTTTTGGCATGTCTTAGAGGTAAGTAAGATATGATATGATATGATACGAGCCTTGGGGTAACTCTATTCTTACGATCCGAGCATGTCTACGATTCTTATTCACTTCTTGATGTTAGCATTCCTAATATAGTCGAGCTATGGTCCTTGTGTCTTTTGTATGATTGGATAGTAAATGTTGCATAAAGAGTTTTTGTTCCTAAAGGATTCTATGTCGAATAAAGTCCGTAACTTTCATAGACGGGCTCGGATCGCTTTGATACGTTCGTAGAGGGTCCTAATGCGAATAAAGTCCGTAACTTTCATAGGCGGGCTCGATTGGTTTGATACATGTCTACGATCCCTCAAATTTCTCTTTAATGCAGTCCTAATGGTATTTAGAACGGATTTAACATGACTATCGTTCGATACTCGAGCGTTGACTGTCTACCTATCTATTGAGTCTTAAAAGTTGATTTTTATGCATATGGTTTCTCACTACTCTGCTCGTGCGAGCTGTTATTACTTCTTTCGAAGACACGCATTCGTGCGCAACTCCACTGCATTATTCACCGAGTCCCTCACTAGAGGGCCGGGACACGCTATATATATATATATATATATATATATATATATATATATATATATATATATATATATATGATATGGGGATGGCGACCGGGATGGCATATGATGACTTCATTCACCGAGTCCCTCACGAGGGCCGGGACATGCTATATGTACATGTATATGATGATTTTTTTACCGATTCCCTCACTAGAGGGCCGGGACACGTTATACATGCATATGTACATGATGATTATTTATTTATGTTTTAGAGGCAAGCCTTATGATTTTACGTACTCCTTATTCAAAAGAGATCCCGTTTAATCGTATTTCATGCTTTACTTTACGACATATTCCGTACCCCCCCTTTATTCGTGGGTCGCGTTTCATGCCACGTGTGTATACAAATGAGTAGAAGATGTTCCGGATTGGCGAGCTCCATTTCCTTCCGGAGTGCCGCCGAGTCGAGTATCTATGTTATGGTATCTTGGTTTATGTTAGAGACTTTAAGAGTCACGTATATAGCATGTCGATCTCGATGTAAGTGGCTCTGTAAGCCGATATATCATTATGCATTATGTTACAGATTTCATATGATTACGAATTTTACTTGATTTGAGAAAGACGAAAAGCATGTTGTTCTTTGAAAAGCTTCCATTATGCATTCATTTCATGATTTAAGAGTCCAGTAAGATTATGAGTATCACGAGGATCAGCGGGTTCGCTCGGCCCTAAGTAAGGGTTGGGTGCCCATCATGCCCCATCAAGTAGGGGTGTGACATGTTGTGTACAAGTGTATAAGGGATTATATTGAGGTTGTTGTATGGATTGATTATGAAAAAATTCTGGATGACTTTTGAATATAAATCTCTTGGTTATGGTATTTTGACTTATTGAATGAGAAATCTAAAGTAAAATAATCAATGAGAATAATAAGTCATTATCAAGGAAATGCTATTGCAAACCATCTGGGCACTACGATAGGCGGAACTATGATGGTATTGTAAGGAATTAAGGAGTCCGACCAAGGAATTAAAGGAGATGATATGGTATATATATATATATGGTCGACTAGTACTAGGAGGGACAATCTAGAATAGCACCAGAGAAGGAAGAAAGGAAAAGTGCCACAGCTGAACAAGGGAATTATCCACTAGCAGAGAAATAAAGAGCAAGTAAAAAGAGTACAACAGCTAAGGGTGCTCACAGATCGGCAGCAAGCCATCACAAGCATGAGCTAGGATCACCATAATGGGGAACAGGGTGATAATTAGGTACCAGTTGACCACTGGTTACATATATAAGAACATGGGGATATGAAACTAATGGATGAATTTGATGAAGAGTTAAGGGATTATGAAAGAAGACTGATTAGTCATATTAAGATCAGGGTCTAAGGAAGACAACTATTTCAAGAAATCAATGACAACTTCGTAAGCTCGCAAACTACAACATTCGAGGACAAATGTTTTTAAGGGGTCAAGGATGTTACACCCCGTATTTTTGGAGAAGCACTTATCAAACTTTAGAAGTAAGTTTGTTGAACTATGACTATGTAAAACAACTTTGAGATTATGAAAATAAGGAACGAAGCATTATCAAGTATATTTTATGAGTAAAGGATGCATATAAGGAATACTGAAAGGTCATATAAGGAAATGAGCGGAAGAAATTGAGTTAGTATGACTTTGGAGAAAAGATGGGCAAGGATTCGTATGATAATTGTCACGACCCAACCCCGTAGGCCGTGACTAGTGCCCGAGATGGACACTCGTATACACCTGTTAACTATAATCATCCACAACTAGCATAATAAGGCACTTATATATAAAAAGGCAAGACGTCGTCTTAAAACTGTCGCATATATATACATATCACAGCAACCTGTCTCCCGAGGAGCTACAACTTCCAACAGAAAACATTGTACATAAGCCGGCAAGGCCATCATAACATGTGGGAACGCTCCAACTATATATATACGCAAGCCGACAAGGCTGCCACTACATACAGCATCCCAAAACATATATACATACGCAAGCCGACAAGGTCGCCACTACGAACGGGAACGTCCCCAAAACATAAGTCACACATACACAACTCGTACAACAACTATATACAAAACCACACATATGTCTATTTAATTCCCAAGAGTAACAACATAAAGATATTATATGACGGGACGGTGGCCCCGCCGTACCCCCCTGGATAAACACACATATACAATAGGAGGATCTGTACAAAAAATATAGGCTCCGGAACAAGGGAGCACTCCAAGATAGCAGAATAGATATCCTAAGCTGGCGGATCACCAAAACGAGCGTCTGTACCTGCGGGCATGAAACGCAGCTCCCCCGAAGAAAGGGGGGGGTCGAGATGAATATGTATTGAGCATGTAAAGCATGAAATATAGTAATCAGATCATACCGAAATAAGGAGTGTAGAGAACTAGTACAATAACCCGTAAAACCACAAGGCTTACCTTGAACATAAATCATACGTGTCAATATCATACTCCGACTCGTTATAGGACTTAGTGACATAACTAGATAATACTTTGTACATATGCATATATAATGTGTCCCTGCCCTCTAGTGAGGGATCAGTAAAATCATCATACATGTACATATAACGTGTCCCGCCCCGGTGAGGGACTCGGTGAATAAAGTCATCATATGCCATCCTGGCCGC
>NC_081351.1:5300955-5315413 GCF_029784015.1 Lycium ferocissimum
GAAATGTATTCGCTTCAAGGAGCAAAGCTCGAGATGTGCCGATACATCAAGAATTTTTTAAAAGAAAGTGGGAATGGATTGAATACAAGTATATTACAAGACAAATATGGGAAAGGAAGCATGACAAGATGAGGAATGGATTAGTGAATCAAAGAGAATGAGTTCGTCAATGCGACATGTTATGTTTCCGGACTATGGTTCAAATCGCTCGCACCAGAGAAATTTTGGTTACAATTAAATATGCAGCAAACGTACTCCAAGAGGTAACAGAAGAAGTGAGAAGGTCTACAAGCTGACCAAGGATAAGTATAAGGGACAACCGGGACTACTAAAAAGAAATCTTAGCACTAGAAGAGATGAAGGTTTCAAAAGAAGAATATTTATAGGAATTTCAATGATCTTCAAAGAAGAGAAAGACAGTATGCCTATGGATAGCACGACAACAGTACTGCCTGAGATTAGAAAATACCTCGCAAGTCATGGAATCATAAGTCACCGGTTATATTAAATTGTGAGAGTATATGTCATAGAACCATATAAATAATCGTCCTGATAAAATGGCTAGTAAAATGGTGTGGAGACGACAATAAAGATTTGAAGAAGAATGAAAGCTAGTTTAAGTCTCACTTAGCCACTAGTATAAGGCAGCCAAGGACCTAAAGAGGGAAGCATACTCGTATTGAAAGGAAGTTGTGATTAAGTAAGATTTTATCTTAATTTCATGCTTATGAGTTTAATTTGTAATTATGTTAAGATGGGAGGAGAAGAAGTTGGAGGAAAGGTTCAAATATGAATTTGAAGATATTTTGAGTTGTAAATTAGCTTGAGTTGTGTTTATTAGTATGTTGTGAGTATAATCTTTCCATGAAGGATCATAACGATGATAAGGAAGTGTTGTGTACAAGTGTATAAGGGATTATATTGAGGTTGTTGTATGGATTGATTATGAAAAGCGTCTTGATTGATTTGACCCCTATTTGAATATAAATCTCTTGGCTATGGTATTTCGACTTATTGGATGAGCAATCTGAAGTAAAATAATCAATGAGAATAATAAGTCATTATCAAGGAAATGCTATTGCAAACCATCTGAGCGCTACCATAGGCGGAACTATGATGGTATTGTAAGGAATTAAGGAGTCCGACCGAGGAATTAAAAGGAGATGATATGGTACGTATATATGGTCGACTGGTAGTAGGAGGGACAATCTAGAATAACACCAAAGAAGCAAGCAAGGAAAAGTGCTACAGCTGAACAAGGGAATTATCCACCAGCAGAGAAATAAAGAGCAAGTAAAAAGAGTACAACAGCTAAGGGTACTCACAGATCGGTGGCAAGCCATCGCAAGCATGAGCTAGGATCACCTTGATGGGGAACAGGATGATAATTGGGTACTAGTTGACCACTGGTTACATACATAAGAACATGGGGATATGAAACTAATGGATGAATTTGATGAAGAGTTAAGGGAACATGAAAAAAGACTGATTAGCCATATTAAGATCAGGGTCTAAGGAAGACAACTATTTTAAGAAATCAATGACAACTTCATAAGCTCACAAACTACAACATTCGAGGACAAATGTTTTTAAGGGGGGAAGGATATTACACCCCGTATTTTCGGAGAAGCACTTATCAAAATTTGGAAGTAAGTATGTTGAACTATGGCTATGTAAAATAACTTTGGGATTATGAAAATAAGGAACGAAGCATTATCAAGTATATTTTATGAGTAAAGGATGCATATAAGGAATACTGGAAGGTCATATAAGGAAATGAGCGGAAGAAATTAAGTTAGTATGACTTTGGAGAAAAGATGGGCAAGGATTCGTATGATAATTTTGGTCAAAATTGGAGAAAGAATATATGTTAGTATATGAGGAGTTTTGAAGCAAAGCAAAAGCCTAAATTGAAGTTCATAAAGTCTAGTTTCCAACGCAACAAACCGCTCGTCGATACGACATCGGAGTAGAGAATTATGGACGTTACAAGTCAGGTTGGCGGGCAGGAAATTTCCCTGCGCGAATGTACAACTATAGTGCGCGAACGCCCAGAGGCGTGCGTAGCTACGGTGCGCGAACGCGCAGAGGAAAATCCTAGATCGGTGCAACCGAATTCTAGAAGCAATTTAAGGGCAAAATCTCACCCTAAGCCTCATTTTCTCCACTCCTCTTCATCCAAAAACATATGAGAGTTTCCAAGAAACATTGAGAGGTTAATTTGTGAGCGGATTAAAGTGATGGGACTATATGCGAGGCTCGGGAAGCGTATAGAGTTTTGTGATTTTTGTGCCAAACACGAAATCTTGATGGGGCAGAGGATTTTATCAAAGATAGACAAGATGTCAATCTCTTCCAACCTTGAATGAGGTAAGAATATTCTTGTCACGACCCAAACCGATAAGCCGTGACGGGAGTCTGACCTCTAGCGACCAAACACCCCTAAACATGTAACTGAAACATACTGAACATCAAAAGCCCATAAATGGCTTAAACTAACCTCATAAGAAGGAAATATCAGAACTCTGTACAATCAACATACACATACACAACATGCGGAGGAACAGTGCAAGCGGCCTGGCTGCTACATACATCTTGTACACAAAAGAATAGAAGCCGACAAGGCTACATCATCTGACTACTACATACAACTGTCTACAGACCTCTACTGGAATAAAAGCTGTAGAAGGGACGGGACAGGGCCCCGTCATACCCATATGTACACATCCAAAAAGGGGCATACCAAAACTGACTGTAGCTCCGGATCAAATGGAGCGTACTGACCACTGCTAGATCTAGAGGTCCTACTGAGCTGGACTACACTGTACACATCTCCCTATACTGGCGGCATGAACGAAGACCCTCGAACAATGGGGTCGGTACGATAATGTACCGAGTATGTAAACATAAGAACAACATAAAAACATAAGAATCATGGATAAAATGCGAACTCATAAGCGAAATAATAGTGGCATGAACTTGTATGGACTAGTATCTGCCTAAATCTGCATAAATCTACGTAACTGACAATGCCTCTGTAGGCACATAATATGCATGCTCATACCTATCAATGATGGTCGTGCATCTATATGCGTGCGTATATAACGCCGGATGTATGTGCATATATAATGCCTGTAAGCCTCTATGCCATCTCGTCATATCATATTGGCTCCTCTGTGGCCATAATCCATATCATCATGATAGTAGTAATGTGTATATAATGCCTATATCTCTTCTCATACTTTACATATATCTAATATTCGCGTGTATAACGCCTGATATGTGTGCGTATATAACGCCTTCTAGTCATAGGTCAATATACATAATATATAATAGATGTAGTGCATGAATAAACTGTATGCACAGAACTAGCTACATAAGACTGGACCCATGAACAGAAGGATTTCTCATAAATGGGGTACATGAACATCAAAGACTGAAGTACTCCTGATACGTCTAAGAGTAGAGTAATATGAAATCTCGCTTACTCGCTTGTTGGATCACATCATAGGATCATGCCAAAAGAAAGAAAGGTTAGTCTTATCATACCTTGAAGTATACGCAATCACCCAACTTCTACCTCTTGAACTTGCAAGTCTACAATTAAGATAACATAGGGCTTAATTAGGCTATTTACTTCACTTACTAGCCATCCTCAAATGCGTATAAAGCTCAACGAACTATAGACAATAATTTTCTTGTAAGCTTACAACTCTCCAACTTCTCATTCGCTCCCACATCAACTACAATACTCACATTAACAATGACAACACACACACATATATATATATATATATATATATATATATATATATATATATATATATATATATATATATATATATATACTAAAACCCTTCCCAATCATCTTTTAAAATAAACCTAAGTCACTATCTTATTATTCATCCACTTACCACTTCCACCACTATCCCCTCCTTACCACTTCCACCACTATCCCTTCCTTGCTTAGAATCATTAAAACTCTTGATAATCAACTTAAATATAAGGGTAGAAATCATGTACATACCTTGAGGGGTCAAAATCCCAAGATTCACTCCAACTTCAACTCCCCAACTTCACAACCTTGAAGAAACCCTAGAAGCAACCCTCCTCTTCACCACCTCGGGTTTAGGATTTTTTCTGATTTTAGAAGGAGGAAAATATGAAATAGGGTCGTGGACCACCTATTTATACTTGGAAGCCAAAAAGGCTACAGCGTTCGGTTCGACGAGCGGGTCGACGGCCCGTCGACATGTTGACGTCGACTTGCCGCACCGGATGCAAGGCTACGGGATCCTGTCGACGCCGCACATCGATGGTCCATCGAGCATGTCGACGACCCATCGACGATGACTGGTGTTCTACAGATTTTTCTGATTCAGTTCAGATCGCGTCGATTTGATTCGCTCAACTTTTAACTCTTTAACTTGCCAAGAATATATACTGGTACCCTTGTACACGGGGTAAAACATTTTCTACCTCCAAACTCGGGCTTGGGTCTCTATTCCAAGGGCATACTCGACTAGGAAATCATAGGTTCTACCACTACAAACACGAGGGGTGTAACATTCTCTCCCCCTTAGGAACATTCGTCCTCGAATGTTCGAACAATCCTGGGTTATAAAAATTTCGGCAGAGTTTCCCCTGTACTTATACCAATCCACCCTGCACGCAACAACCCAAAATAATGCCACAGAGGGCCACATACTATAACAAACAATGCCATGGCCTCACACGACCAATCACGTCAACTGAAACGAAATAATACCTGGGGGCGATAATGCCTCAAACTGAACATCCGGTACTGCTGGGAACAAATGCGGGTACTCTGTCTTCATTGCCTCTTCCGCTTCCCAAGTGAGTTCCTGCACATTCTTACTCCTGCACAAGACTTTAACCGAAGCAACATCCTTGGTCCGCAACCAACGGACCTGTCTATCTAATATAGCCCTTTGGAACTTCCTCGTATGATAAGCTTGCTCGGTCACGTGGATGTCATTCACTAGTATCACTCTTGAAGGATCTACGATACACTTACGAAGCATTGATACATGAAATCACCTGATGTACCGATTCTAACTCGGAACAATTCTAGCTCGTATGCTTCTTGTACCCACTATACGAATGATCTTATATATCCCTAATATATCGAGGCTCAACTTACCCTTCTTACCAAACCTCATCACTCCTTCATAGGCGAAACTTTCGGGAACACCGGTCGCCTCTACTCGAACTCTAGCTTACGTCGCCGATTATCGGCGCATAGGATTTCTACGTCGGCCGAGTGAGCTAGCAACCTCTCTCTAATCACTTTCACCTTATCAACTGCTTGCTGAATTAAGTCTGGGCCTAGTAACTGATTCTCCCCGACATCAAACCACCCTATGGGCGATCTGCATCTCCGCCCATATAAGGCCTCATAAGGAGCCATCTGAATACTGGAATGGTAACTGTTGTTATATGCAAACTCGATAAGAGGCAAATGATCATCCCAACTGCCTTGAAAGTCAAGTACACAAGCTCTAAGCATATCCTCAAGAGTCTGTACAGTACGCTGCCTTGTCCATCTATCTGGGGGTGAAACGCCGTACTAAGACTCACCTGAGTCCCCAATCCCTGCTGAAAAGACTTTCAAAATTTAGCTGTGAACTGTGCTCCCCTATCTGAAATAATGGTTAAAGGAACACCATGAAGTCATACAATCTCCTTAAGGTAAAGCTTAGCATAATCCTCGGCTGTATAAGTAGTTCTGACAGGCAGAAAGTGAGCTGACTTTATAACCCTATCAACTATGACCCATATTGAATCACACTTCCATTGAGTACGGGGCAACCCTATAATAAAGTCCATATTAATTACCTCCCACTTCCATGTCAGAATCTCCACAGGCTGCAATAGACCTCCAGGATTCTGGTGCTCTATTTTGACCTGCTGACAATTTGAACACTGAGCGACAACCCTTGCTATATCTCTTTTCATACCATCCACCAATAAACTTCCTTGAGATCATGGTACATCTTTGTTGAGCTGGATGAATAGAAGTAGAGAGTAATGTGCCTCTCCCATAACTTGCTGACGGAGTCCTGCAACACTAGGTACACACAATCTACCTCGGTATCTGAGTACTCCATCACTTGTGATCACAAAAGGTGTCTTTTCTTTCTGAGGGGCTGTATCTCGGTAATGAACTAGAACAGGATCTTCATACTGACGCTCTTTTATCTCTACTACCAAGGATGATATTGCTGTGTCTTGAACAGTAACTCCTGCATCACCTGAATCTAGCAATCGAACTCTGAGGCTAGCCAATCGATGAACCTCACGAACCATTTTTCTTCTCTCTGGTGACACGTGCGATAGGCTACCTATAGATTTACGACTGAGGGCATCGGCTACTACATTATCCTTCCCGGGATGATATAGAATATCCACATCATAATCTTTTAACCTCTCCAACCATCGCCTCTGACGCAAGTTCAAGTCCTTCTGCGTAAAGATGTACTGGAGGCTCTTATGATCGATAGATATCGACGGGACACCGTATAAGTAGTGCCTCCATATCTTCAAGGCATGAATCACGCCGCTGACTCAAGATCATGGGTTGGATAATTCTGCTCGTGCTTCTTCAACTGTCTAGAAGCATAATCGACAACCTTACCGTGTTGCATCAACACACAGCCCAATCCAACACCTAGCATCACAATATACCACATAGCCATCTTCCTTCCGGGAAGAGTCAAAACTAGTCTTGAATTTAACTTATCCTTCAACGCCTGAAAACTCTGCTCATAAGCATCTGTCCACCTAACTTAGCTGATTTCTTAGTCAATTTGGTCAATGGGGCTAAAAGAGAGGAAAATCCTTCTACAAACCTCCTATAATAACCTGCCAAGCCCAAGAAATTACGTATCTCCGTTGGTGCCGTGGGCCTCGGCCAATTCTTCACAACCTCGATCTTACGGCATCGACTCTAATGCCTTCCTCTGAAATAATGTGACCCGGAAAAAAGCCGCGAGTTCAACCCGTAACTCACACTTATAAAACTTGGCATACCACTCTTTACCTAGAAGAATTCGAAGCACTGTCCGCAGATGTTCTGCATGATCGGCCTTTGACGGCGAATAAACCAGATATCATCTATGAACACAATCACGAACAAATCTAGAAAGGGCCTGAATACACGATTCATCAAATACATGAATACAGCTGGGGCATTAGTTAGCCCGAACGACATAACACGAAACTCATAGTGGCTATATCTAGTCTGGAATGCCGTTTTTTGAATGTCGTCTTCCTTGACCCTAACCTGGTGATATCATGATCTCAAGTCTATGTTCGAGAAATATTTAGAGCCTTGCAACTGATCGAACAAATCATCGATCCTCGGGAACGGACACTTATTCTTTACAGTCAATTTATTCAATTGCCTATAATCAATACACATTCGCAAAGAGCTATCCTTCTTTCTCACAAATAACACCGACGCTCCCCACGGTGATGTACTCGGCCTGATAAAGCCCTTCTCGAGCAAATCTTTCAACTGTTCCTTCAACTCTTTCAACTCCGCAGGTGCCATCCTATAAGGAGGGATAGTTATTGGGCGATTAATACGGCAATAGGTCAATGGCAAAATCAATCTCCTCTCAGGGGGATTGCCTAGGAAGCTCATCTGGAAACACTGAAACCCATTAACCACAAAATAACGAAGAGTCGGCCGACTAAGCCACTTCTTGAACTCGAACTAGATGAAAAATATATCCTTTTCTAATCATCTTCTCTGCCTTAAGGTAGGAAATAAACCTACCTCTAGGCGAAGCAACATCGCCCTTCCACTCTAGGACTGGCTCGCCTGGAAACTGAAATCGAACCACCTTTGCTCTTCAATCAACATTAGCATAATACCTAATCAGTTCATGCCCATAATAATATCAAAATCAATCATATCTAATTCAATTAGATCTGCTACGGTATGGTGGTCACAAACTATAACAACACAGAGTAGGTATACTCGCCTAGCTATAACCGAATCACTAACTGGTATAGACACCTCAAAAGGTCTAATCAACTCGGGCTCTACCCTAAACCTTCCGCCAACAAAGGTGGCGCAACATATGACAGCCGGAGCTCGGATCAATCAAAGGCATAAACATCATGGGAGGAAACCGATAATATACCTGTAACAACATCAGGAGACGTCTCGCGATCCTGTCTACTAGCTAATGCATACGCGCGGTGCTGAGGGTCGCTCGAGCTGGACGCTCCACTCCTCCCTTACCCTCGCCCTTACCGGGCGTTCGAAAACTTCTGCGCCGGGCGGGCGCACCGCGAAGATGAGCCAGCCACAGACCCTGTAAGCTGAACCATACTTGAACCAACCCCCATCAGCACTCCCTCATTTTGTGGCCTGACTGCCCACAAGTATAGCAACTATCTGAGCCCAATCGACACTGACCTGCATGTAACTTGCCACACTGGGCACATCGTGGCAAAGGGGGCCTCATCTGGCCCGACTTCCGGCCGGCATGAGAACCCGACACTCTAACTCCGGCTCTGCCCACGGTATCAAGACCGTCAAATCTCGGACCTGGAAACCGCGGAGGTGCACTCCTTGCCGAATGATAAGAATACCTAGGATGTTGTTGCCTCTGTCCTCCCCTGAACTCGCTAACCATATCAAAAGATCTAGCCCTCGTACCACGGCTCCGCGCCACGCCGCGCTCTATTCGTCATCGCGATCCTCCAAATTCGGTTTACGCTCGTATATCGGAGATGTTCATGCCTGGCTGTAATGCAATAGTCATGCACTCATCTATTAAGTGTGGCCCTAACCCAGCCACGAAGCGATGAATTCTATCCTCCATCTCAGCCACCATAGATGGGGCATACCTAGCCAAGGAATCGAAGTGTACACAACACTCTTGCACATTCATACTACCCTCAATACGTAGGAACCCGGTCTGCCGGCCCGTCGTACCTGGGAGGTAAGAAATGGCGAAGAAAAGCATCCGAGAACTCTCGTCACACACCGAGTGGCATTTTCTCCCCTAGATAACTCCCATGCCTGATGCCACTGTATCAAAATATCCCGGAATCTATATGGAGCCAACTCTACTGACTTAACCTTATCCACGTGGATAACCCTCAAAGTCCTTTGCATACCATCAATAAAATCCTGGGGGTCCATATTTTGCTTTACCACAGAAAACTCAGGAGGACCTAACCCAATGGTTCACCGAACTACTAGCCCTCGTCTGGCTGGTCAACACCAACCTCGCCGCCGTGCTCGTGCGGCTACCAACTGCCGAAAATCGTACGCATCCCGCACATCCCGGCCCCTCTCGCATCGGCCGAGGAACCGGGGCTAGTGCCGCGAGGCGTGTGCGCGATGCTCGTACGCGCTCACTCGAATCTCCTCTTAGCCCTCGTGTCCGGTCCGTAGCACGCCTAGTGGCCCTCACCGGGGCACCACCTTCTTGCTTCTTCTCCCGGGGGCGGCTGCTGTAGCTTTTGGCGGGGCATCGCTGAAATCAGAACATCTACCGAAGCCAACGCTAACACAGGACTCTATCGCACAATTAATATATGAATGACATCATCTCTAAATGTCCGTAGCTTCTTAAGGTGAGTGTGGCATGACACGTCCACAAACAAGACCATTGACACCCGTCCGTCAGAATAACCCTAGGACGAAATTGCTCTGATACCACTTCTGTCACGACCCAAACCGATGAGCCGTGACGGGAGTCTGACCTCTAGCGACAAAACACCCCTAAACATGTAACTGAAACATACTGAACATCAAAAGCCCATAAATGGCTTAAACTAACCTTATGTTAAGGAAATACTTAACTTCGTACAATCAACATACACATACACAACACGGAGGATAAAGCGTAAGCTGCCTAGGTTACTATATATACCAAAACAAAGAATAGAAGCGACAGTTGCCACATCATCTCGACTACTAGATACAAATCGGCTCACAACCCCTACGGAATAAAGTCAGAGAAGTGACGGGACAGGCTCCCGTCATACCCATACGTGCACATCTAAAAAGGGGCATACAAACCCGTCAGCCCGGATCAAATGGAGCGCATCGACCATCGTTAGATCTAGCAGGTCCCGCCAGCCGGGACCACCGTTCCTGCCTTCGTACCGCGCGGTACGAACGCAGCCCCCGAGCAATGAGGGAGTCAAGCACGGATAATGTACCGAGTATGTAAGTAATAAAGAACAACATAAACATAAAAATCATGGATACGATTCGAACTCATAATCGCAATAACTCATCGCATGAATCCCAGGCGACCTAGTATCCGCTAAATCGCATAAATCTACGTAATCGACAATGCCTTGTGGGCACAGTACATATGCATGCTCATACTTATCAATGATGGTCGGTATCTATATGCGCGCGTATATAACGCCCGACGTACGCGTATATAACGCCCTCGTAAGCCTCTATGGCATCTCGTCATATCATATTGGCTCTGCCGTGGCCATAATCAATATCATCATCATAGTAGTAATGCGTATATAACGCCTATATCTCTTCTCATGCTCTTATATATATCTAATATTCGCGTGTATAACGCTCGATATGTGTGCGTACATAACGCCCTAGTCACGAATATACATAATATATAATAAATGTAATGCATGAATAAATCGTATACAGAATCTGTTGGCTACATAAGACCCGGACCCATGAACAGAATTTTCATAAATGGGGTGCATGAACATCAAAGACTGAAGTACTCCTAATACTTCTAAGAGTAGAGTAATATGAAATCTCACTTACTCGCTTGTTGGATCACATCATAGGATCATGCCAAAAGAAGGAAACTATTCATGGAGGGTTGCAGTACGTTAATTCTCGAAAAGAAGTTAAAGGAAGAATGATGATTATGAACAATATTTTGAAGATCAGCATTTGATTTAGCGTTCGGTATGGATTATTTTGTTTTTTATTCTATCTCCTCTTACATAAATATTATCTGATTTCCTGGAAAATTTATCATTTACTTACATGTATTCTTGTAGGACATGCACTATAATTTTAGTAGCTAACTACTTTGTATACTTTGAAACTTCTGGAATCAAATGTGTTTATGAAATAAGTGACTAGAGAGTTCATCAGGATTTGACCAATGGTAAGAGACTTTTTTTTGTAAAGTGACTACAAAGAATATTTGAACAAGTATTTTTTTGAAAAAGACTACAATTGTTTATGTTTTAAGTTTTCGATTTCTTTGATTCTCTATTTTCAAATTTTTTTTTAGGGCATCTTGGTCAGGCTTGGATATGTTTATATAGCTTGTAGTAACTTAAATTTGAGTGGCTGTAATGTTTAAAATGTACACAATATAAATATTGTTTGATGTGCTACTATTATTTTTTAGATTATTTAGACATGAAGTTGTACTACATAAAACAACTCAATTATTAGTGATTCAGATTGATAAAGTTGATTTTTTGCTTTTCAACTTTCTGCTTTCTTAGAGTAAAAGCACGTTTATGTCCTTCAAGATTTCAACATCATCTCATTATTTCAGCAATTTTAATTAATTAGTACTCGAGATTAAATAGATTTGATAGTATAAAAAATCTATTAGTAATTATCTGTTTTTTTTTTTTTATATATATATAAAGTGCAGTTGCTTAGGTCTACAGATTCAAAAACACTCCTACTTAGGTCAGCGTTGCTAATAGTATGATATCTTCATCACTATTCATGGCCATTTAAAATTTTCAAGTACGATAAACCAAAGCAGAAAGACACGAAAAATATACTCCTAAACAACAGAAGAAATATGGGAGAGATTAAGATTAACCAAAGCACTCAACACGAGCTCTGATTGGTTATAAGAAGTTCATCTATAAACTTCGTATTATTGTGTAGAATAGCCACTCATTTGTCAATTAGTTATTTGTTCCCACCTCTAAATTCGGACAAGAGTCATCGAATCAAATTATTTATTATTGGTTTTCAGTACTTGACTAGCTTTCAATTGCAAATTAAAGAAAAAACAAAAATTAAGAGACTCAAGCATATTTACCATTTAGAAACTATATCTTAATCGTAAACACTTGTGATGCTCCATCTATGAGTTGCATGGTTTGTTGAAATTTGTTTTTTAATTTTTTTTATATGTAATTTTTATATTTGATTTTAATTTTTTTTCTTATGTATAATTTACATTATTTATTTTGGTACATTAAACTTCAACCCATTAGATATCAATCACATTTTATGAAGTGATATGTTTGATCGCGCGAGCCGCGAAGTGCGGATCAGCGGATCAGTTATCTAGTTAATTAATATTTAAGTGAATCTAAGAAGTGCCCTTTGATTTTGCTAATAAAGCACGGAAATGGAAGATATAGGAAGGAAAAGTCAAAAAAATTTCTTGCCTTTAGAGAGTGCCAAACTCAAGAGGCTCAAAGACATTATTGAGTAGATTTTAATGTTAGTTTAAGCTTATAATGAAGGATTAGTAACGGAAAATTCAAGGGAAATTAATATTTAGAAATTTTTATTTATAAGAATAAGGAAGAAAAATACTAAAAAAGGAGAAAAAAGATAAATAGAATCCTTGGCCATAGAGAGGTGCCACATCACCTTATCTATGCCTAGTTTTATATTATTTATAGATATAGATTAATGTAGTACTATACTATAAAACTTTGTATTTAACTTTTCGTTTTTCCTCTTTTTTATATATTTCCTTTCCTCCCCTTTGTCAAGTATGAGCTTTTGGCATGTCTTATATGCGTACTCCAATAATAATGCAATGAGTATGAACATGTTTCACGTCTCGTTTGTCATAAATTCTTTAATTAAAGAGGTCAAAGTTCTAATTATAGTTGGCAAGAATATAACGGACGTACTACTACTATTATAAGTTAGGGAAATGTGTTAAATATTGCATTGACAACGTGACTTAAATATTTTCAAGAACACGCAAGACGCGTTAGATTTATAGTGCAAATTAAAGCATGCAGGGGAGACTTTATACTACAAAGGAACAATCAGGAAGCCACAAGGCAGCTTGATCACGTTCAACTATGCCTAATACAAGGACTAAGTGGTCGTGCCTAATATAGCTTGGTTATAGAGTCCAAGGTTGATCCCACACAGAGCTACGACAAGATCTAGTCGACTCAATATATCCACATAGGCACCTCTCTATGGTGGTAAAATAATATTTTTCTATCTTTTCCTCTTTGGTAATGTAGTAAATCTTCACATAAATCCCGATCATTATCCCCATTTCAAATCAAAAGCACTTAATGCATCATAACAATCCAATAAGTGTAATTTTGATAAGGCTTAATACCTCCGAATTTCCGCCACACTTTTTTAACCTTTACGGAGATCCTATTACCCTTCCCCAACAACCTTTTTTTTTTTTAAAAAATGTATTAGTTAAACCTTCTGAGTGATGATTTAGGAGTGCTCACACTATTGAAGAGTGTGAAAGGCAAAAAGTTCGCTCCGATAACCTCTTTCATCATCGTCGACCAACCACTCCATTGATAGTTTTTTCTGTAAAATTGGTTGAAATAGAGTAAAATATTTAAAATATTTGACTTGGTTTAAAATAACGATACTTATTTTGGATAGTTTTGCAAGAAAATTGTATGATAGATATCATTCATCAAGATGGCCGATAATGGCGAAAATATTGGAAACTCAATGATTAACAAAAATGAAAAAAGAAGAAAGTAAAAGAGAGAAAAAAGGAAAATGATACAATAAAAAAGAATGCAGGAAGAAATAAGAATAAATGAATGCGAACCATTTCGAAATGACCAGTGATTGACCGAAAATGAAAAATGACAAAGAGAGAGCAAAAAAGCTTAAAAGGGAAGAAACAAAAAAAGATCAAAATCAAATGAAGACTAAGAATAAGTAAAATAAAAATAAACAAGATAATTTAGAAGTTGCTTCTAACTAGCTTCTCAACCGAGGTTGCAATGGCGAGGAGATCAAACTTGCAAGAAAAGGGCAAGCAATCCAAACATCACATCCTTCAACCATCACTGTTAGAAAGTTGTACCGCAACAGGATGCAAAGAAGGTTCGTAGTATCAATGTTCGCCAAGGAATTACTCCACTAATACTGAAACAAAATTCTCCAGTAGAAATGCAATCAAGGACCCCACAGATGACAGCGACGACAACAAAACAGATACACAAGAGACTTCGTGTGAAATTGCCCTGCCGACGGTCGAGGTACGATGTCAACAAAAATAAGTACGGTCCAATTAAACCCTAGCCGACGTGGGGCAATGAAGGACCGCCCCATCGATGGGTTAGATTAGGGAATCAAAGAAGAAACTGAATGCAATGTGAAAATTATAATAGATGGCATTGAAGAGGAGGTGACAGTTTGGGAAACAACTATGGTGCGCTATGTATTGGTCTCGAACCCCCCATTAAATCCAAAATATTT
>NC_081351.1:5315513-5324824 GCF_029784015.1 Lycium ferocissimum
TTTTTTTTTTGTCTTTTCTTAGTCTTCATTTGTTTTTGATCTTTTATTTGTTTCTTCCCTTTTAGCTTTTTTTGCTCTCTCTTTGTCATTTTTTCATTTTGGTCAATCACTGGTCATTTCCGGAAATGGATTCCACATTCATTTTATTCTTATTTCTTCCTTGTATTCTTCTTTTTTATTGTATCATTTTCCTTTTTTCTTTCTTTTACTTTCTTCTTTTTTCATTTTTGTTAATCATTGAGTTTCCAATATTTTCGCCATTATCGGCCATCTTGATGAATGATATCTATCATACAATTTTTTTGCAAAACTATCCAAAATAAGTATCATTATTTTAAACCCAAGTCAAATATTTTAAATATTTTACTCTATTTCAACCAATTTTACAGAAAAAACTATCAATGGAGTGGTTGATCGACGATGATGAAAGAGGTTATGCGGAGCGAATTTTGCCTTTCACACTCTTCAATAGTGTGAGCACTCTTTGTGCCACGTCATCACTCAAGAGTTTAACTAATCCATTTTTAAAAAAAGGTTGTTGGGGGAAGGGTAATAGGATCTCCGTAAAGGTTAAAAGTGTAACTGGAAATTCGGAGGTATTAAGCCTTCTCCAAATTACACTTATTGGATTGTTATGTTGTATTAAGTGCTTTTGATTTGAAATGGGGATAATGATCAAGATTTCTGTGAAGATTTACTACATGACCAAAGAGGAAAAGATAGAGAAAAATATTATTGCTGACCATAGAGAGGTGTCTATGTGGATAGATTAAGTCGACTAGATCTTGTCGTAGCTCTGTGTGGGATCAACCTTGGACTCTATAACCAAGCTATATTAGGCACGACCACTTAGTCCTTGTATTAGGCATAGTTGAATGTGATCAAGCTGTGCCTTGTGGCTTCCTGATTGTTCCTTTGTAGTATAAAGTCTCCCCTGCATGCTTTAATTTGCACTATAAATCTAACGCGTCTTGCATGTTCTTGAAAATATTTAAGTCACGTTGTCAATGCAATATTTAACACATTTCCTTAACTTATAATAGTAGTAGTACGTCCGTTATATTCTTGCCAACTATAATTAGAACTTTGACCTCTTTAATTAAAGAATTTATGACAAACGAGACGTGAAACATGTTCATACTCATTGTATTATTATTGGAGTACGCATATAAGACATGCCAAAAGCTCATACTTGACAAGGGGAGGAAAATATATAAGAAAGAGGAAAAACGAAAAGTTAAATACAAAGTTTTATAGTATAGTACTACATTAATCTATATCCATATATAATACTCCCTCCGTTTCAATTTATATGAGCGTTTGGAAACACATTTAAGAAAGAGGAAGACTTTTGAAACTTGTGGTTCAAAATAAGCCTTGAAAATTTGTGTAGGTGTAAATCATTCATAAAAGTGAGTTTGTTTTTGGAAATTAGGAAAGAGGTCATTCATTTTGGCACGGACTAAAAAGGAAATAAGTTCAAACAAATTGAAACAGAGGGAGTATAAAACTAGGCATAGATAAGGTGATGTGGCACCTCTCTATGGCCAATAATTCTATTTATCTTTTTTCTTCTTTTTTAGTATTTTTCTTCCTTATTCTTATAAATAAAAATTTCTAAATATTAATTTACTTAATTTTCAGTTACTAATCCTTCATTATAAGCTTAAACTAACATTAAAATCTACACAATAATGTCTTTGAGCCTCTTGAGTTTGGCACTCTCTAGACTCTAAAGGCAAGAAATTTTTTTGACTTTTCCTTTCTATATCTTCCATTTCCGTGCTTTATTAGCAAAATCAAAGGACACTTCTTAGATTCACTTAAATATTAATTAATTTTATCCTATTGATTGAATAACTAATTAAACGAAGTTACAATTTTAGGCCAGTTACAAATCTTTTCATCTTCTATAGTTCTATGTATCTTTTTCTTTACCCCATATATATATATGAGTATATGTTTCCATATACATGTTCCAAATCCCCATTTCTGGAGGACCTGTTATAGCGTCCAAATGGCCTTTCACAGTTATGGTGCTAAGTATGCTAATAGCTTACAGTATTGTTGCAATTCTCAGGATTATATTGTTTAAGTACATCAGTTATGGTTAGTGTACATCAATTATGGTTAGTGTACATTTTTTGATAAAATAATTATTTTTATTCTTGGTGTGATTTCGTTTCTCCACCTTTTTATCATTTCATGTGGAATGTCGTTCGAAATATGTTATGCTCTTATGTTGTTGCTCTTCATAAAGAGTGTCATTTGCTGATAATTTTGTATTTTGAAGTAATGTTCCTGGCTGAACATGTCCAACTGCTACATGCTTCTTAAATTTATGTGTGTGATACTTACTTTGTAAACTTGCAAGCTAATTTATTTGTAGCCAGACTTATGGTGCAGGAATGTCATTTGCCTTGGTCTCATAGGAGATTTTACTCCTACAACGTAAACAGGCTTTGGCCCGTTGTTATACAACTTATTCATATGTTACCTCTTCTAATGTCTTGCTCTAATGTCATAATGCAAGTCCGTGAAAAATTATTGTAACTGTTTTATCTATATATCAGATTGTTTGAGTGATTATTTCAGCGAAAGTTGACAACATGAAGACAATAGCTTCCATATCACTCCACCAAAAACAAGGCATATAAGTACAATTCTTTTTATTCTATTTTATTAGTTTAATTGAACTCTAATCCTCTGTTCTTTCTTGATTATAGCTTTCGTGTTAAATGAAAAAAGGATTAGAGGTGACGTCTAAAATGTCCATCTCTTGGATAGATATGATTTAGTGTGAAAAAAGCTAATCTTTCTCACCTAGCTTCTTTTCTTTTCATTTTCTTTCTTTTTTTCATGTTCATTTTCTTTATTACGTCTTTTTCTTGGTTTTGTTATTCTTATTTAATTTCTTCTTTAATGATTCTAATGTGATAACATGTTCAGGTGAATCAACGGAAAAATATTTGTCAAATAGACTGAAGTTTGATATATATTTTCATCTGAACTCTTGTGGATTCTCTCCGTAATTTTTTGTATGTATTGAATTTATAGGGTAAGCTTCCAAATGAATTTTAATATATTTGAGCAACTTGAGTGTAATTAATTGATTTTGAAGATGAAAATAAATTATTTTAGAATCAAACGACGAGTATTATGGAAGATGATAACAAGATAGAGAAAGACGAAAGAAAAGGAAGATAGACATTTTTGTTTCTTTTACAAAAATTGAACAGGTAGGGAACTAAAGCACAAGCAAAAGAAGAAAATTAGTCGAGGGTAAACAAAGGGAAATCGATGAAAATATAAAGGCAATAAGTCTATATAAATAATAATAAAAAAGATACATACAATTTGATTTTGAGGATTTGGTACAATTTGATTCGATGCTTCTTTATTTTGATTTATCTTTATTTAATTTTATAGTCTTATGTATATAGATCTTAAAAATGAGAAAATTACGAAAGCAATCACCTTTATTTTCTAATGAAAGGGAAAAATTGATACTTATATATACACATAGTAATGAGTTTACAAAGTAATAAATATATTATGAAATTGTATATGTATGCATATGAAGAGGGCAAAATATGTTGAATCTTTCCTTTCTTTACATGCTTTTTAATAAACATTGCAAAGTTAGTTAATAAATTTATCATGTTTTTATTGCCGCGCGATGCGTGGCCAATTTAACTAGTAAGAAGGGAAATCTAGGATTGCAGGATGGCTGATTCACGTATTCAATTATTGATCAAATCAAATTCATCACTTAAAATACTTATTAACACTTGATGCTTATCAACTACGTTTAATCAACTTATTAAATCAAATGAGCTCCCAGATTATATAATTCAGTGTCCTAGATTTCGTCATAGCTCTATGTGTGATCAGTCTTATATATATAGACTCTATAACTAGGCTATAGTGGATATGACCGTTTAGTCCTTTAATTGGTTATAGTTAAACGTGGTCAAGCTGTATTGTGGCTTCCTTATTGTGCCTTTGAAGTATAAATTCTCCTCTGCACTTTCGCAGAATAAATCTAACGCGTCTTGCATGTTCTTGAAAATATTTAAGTCACGCTATCCATGCAATGTTTAACACATTTCCTTAAGAGGTAATAGTATATAATACTACGTTAAAATCTTGCCAAATTATAATTAGAACTTTGACCTCCATAATTAAAGAACTTATGACACGACGAGATGTGACACATGTTCATGCACTCATTGAATCATTATTGGAGTATGTATATAAGACATGCCAAAAGCTCATACTGGACAACGAGGAGGAAAGGGAATATATAAAAAAAGGAAAAAAAGGAATAGTGAAATACAAAGTACTATAGTACTACATTTTAATAATAAGAAGGGAAACCTAGCATTGCCAGGCGAAGATGGCTACATTTAGCCCTTGTGCTGCGTGCAAATTTCTCCGGCGCCGATGCGTCGAACATTGCCTGTTAAAGCCTTACTTTCCACCAACTGAGCCGTTGAAGTTCGCCGTGGTTCATAAAATCCTTGGAGCGAGCAACATCATCAAGTTGCTGCAGGTATATTGTAAGTTATGCACGGGTTCAGCACTAGGAATCTTGGAACAAAAAAAGAACACTAGGAGTAAGTGTCACAAATCAAGTGTAAGGTGATAGTTTGGCCATAAAAAATTATTCACTTTTTTTAATTTTTTTACTTTTTCACTTTTGGGCGTTTGGCCATAAATATTGATAATACGGCTTGAAGTTGTATTAGAATACCAAAACTCAAAAAAAATTTGTTTTTAAAAAAATCACTTTTTTCACTTTTTTACAACTATATTTCACCAAAAACTACAATTTCAAAAACTATGGCCAAACACAACTCCAACTCCAACTTCAAAAATTCCAAAAAAAGTGAATTTTTTTTTGGTATCTATGGCCAAATACCTACTAACTGTCACAAATCCAAGACTTCTTTCGAACTCCCTTTGAATCCAAGGAAAGGTAGACACAACTATATATTGAAAAGAGTTTCTATACTCAAATGGTGATTCGACCACCCGAAATTTCTTAGTAAAGTTATATTTCTTTTATTTATAACCAAAAAGTCACTTTAACTATTTATATATCAAGAAGGTCACTCAACCGGCCAAATACCACTTTTACTCTCTAAATTATCAACCTTTGTTGTTTTTTATATTTTTAATATTATGACATTTTTTCTCTTTTTAATCTATATTATAGACTTACCTCAAGAGAAAATAAGTTTTATTTATAGAGTAAACAAGTGAAAATTAATTTCTAGCACATATAATGTCAAAATAATAAAATAATTGAGCATAGTAAAAATTTAATAACAATAATTTGTTTCGTATCAATAATTTTGATAGTAACTACAAAAACTCAAATATTCATTTACACAATTGAGAATAAGGAGAATACAAGCTTTTAAATTCATTGCATGTAATACAAAAAAATAGAGGCCATTCAGTAATGTTATACTATATGCTTGAATACTGTGCTCAGTTATTTTATTATTACACAATTATGTATGCTTTAGAATTATATTTAAATTTTTTACTTTATAAATAAGATTTATTTATTCTTGATGTAAATCCATAATATTTATAGATTAAAAAGAGAAAAAGTATCATAATACTTAAAAGTATAAAACTATAACAGATGATAATTCAGAGGGTGAAACATGTAATTGGCGAGTTGAGTGATCTTCTGAGTTTATATATTTATAGTTAAGTGAATTTTTTGTTATAAGCAAAAGAAATTTGATATTTTTATTAGGTAATTTCTGATAATTGAGTGACCATTTAAGTTGTTAAAAAGAAAAGAAAAAAAAAGTGACCATTTAAGTGATGGACTCTTGGAAAAAATGGAAAGAAGAAGGTAAGTAAAAGAATATATGAAACTAGCTAGCAATAATTAAAAGGAAGCATTCATGTGTTCTTTAGCAAAGAGAGGCGCGCACACTCACAAAAAAAATAAAAAAATATATATATATATATATATATATATATATATATATATATATTTTTTTTTAATTCTGGACTCTGTCCGGTCATGAATCTTGTTATAATGTTTATCTCTCCGTCATTAAATCATGTAAGTTTTATTACTATGTTTTTTCTGTACTACCCTCTTTACTATGTAAATTATTTCAATATAAATCTATACTGTTATGAATCTGTTACACTTAGTATATGATTATTCTCTTAACTTCTTAATAAATTTGATGGATTAACCTGTAAATTCCTAGGTAATTAAGCGGCCGTTTTAATGTCCAAAAAAATGATAAAGGACCATGGTGACCTGACCGGGGTGTTGTTAAAGAAGAAGGTTATTAAGAACAAAAGCTAAGAGAAAGAGAATAACGATAAGTATCTAGATTCGTTGACAATCTGAATTAATATATATATATATATATATATATATATGTGTGTGTGTGTGTGTGTGTGTGTATATATATATATGAAAGAGAGAGACAATTTCATATGTATATAGCATGGATATCTTCATCTTAATTATCTAAAATTCAACTTGGTTCATGCATACCTTATATTTAACATGAAAACATGTTTTCAGGAACTTCCGGAAATGCAACGAGCAGATGCAGTTTGCAGCCTGGTATATGAAGCGAATGCAAGGATTAGAGATCCAATTTATGGCAGTGCTGGTGTGATTTCAAGTCTTCACGAGCAAATGACTAAGCTCCAAGCAGAAGTTGCTTTGGCACAAGCAGAGATCTCGGATTTACATTGCCAGAATGCCAATTTGATGGCTTTAATCTCCAAAGAACATTCATCATTTCAGGATTCTACCATTTTGCCATATGATGATAATTGCTATATTGGTGAAACATCTTGGGAGTCTTTCTGGTCATGAGAATTGCATTACTTCATGAAATTAAATACACTTACAATATTTGTAGCATTCAATGTCCTTAGCTTCAAAGTTCATTTATTTATTTTACAAAGGACACAACATTACTACTCTTACTGAATCACAACGGTAATTGGTGTTTCCTATTTCACTTAATGTCAGAGGAAAAAAAAAAGTGATATGAATATTATTTCTCTTCTTCCAATTAATTTAGCTGATTCTTAGTTTGAAAAGTTTGACTAGTATTTACACAATAATCTCATTAGTAAGTTGAGATTTGATATTCTTATTTTCTACACATTACTCTTTTCTTAAGAAAATAACTAAATATTTTCCCAGAAATACCTTAATAAGTTCATTTATTCACAATAGATGAAGATTGGATAGGGGCATTGTCTCTCAAACTCAAATATCGAAAATTCTTTCTTCGAAAGAGGTTTGGGATTGGATATTGTTTCTATGGATACTTTAATAAAAATATCCATAAACACACATTTTCGATGGTAGAATTACCCCTTGGCCGAAAATCGCCCTCAAAACTCAAGCCCCAATCCTTTTTCTTCTTCCCCTCTTCTCTCCCCCGCCAACCCTATTTATACTCATGGGTAATCGCGGCATCCCAATGTGAGCTTACCTTGAGGCCCTCTCTTGCAGTGGCCTCGTGATTACCCAAGCTTTGTTCTTCGGACGTGGCCAACTTTTACCTTCCTGTGCCACAAGTCCATATATCGCGAGATCACCTGACTGGCATATCCTCTTCTCTCGTGGTGCGCTTGCGATTTGGCTAATTTTTTGTTTCACTTTTTTTGCTTGGAATTCCCTCTCTCCCTATGCATGGGGACCGGGAGGATCTTGTAGCCTGCCCTTATGTCACGACCCAACTAGAGGGTCATAACGGGCACCCGGAGCTAACACACTAAGTACCTCTAAACATACATCTCATAATCATTTCTGGGCGGACCATAAAGATAGCTCATGGATATCATAATCTGTAAGGACATATATCACAACATAGCCGCACGTCTCTATATAATCTTCAACAATTATGTCCATCATCACCGATCGTGACAAGGCTACTAAAATGTTATACAACGATATGAACCGGTAGGGTTATGAAACGTCTAACTGTACGCACATGTCTACGAGCCTCTACATAGAATACAAGTGACCATAAGGACCAATACCAAATAGAATGCAGATCCGAAGTAAGTGGAGTGCTCCTGAGAATCCGTTGATGAAACTCCTAGGGGTTAGATCCATCTACCTATCTACCTACGGGCATGAACGCAACATCCACAAGAAAGGACGTTAGTACGAGCAATGTACTGAGTATCTAAGGCATGAATAACAACATAATAAGAAATATAGAACATAACAGAGATAAAGATAACACGGACATCGATTGCCTCATAAGGTGAAAACCATGCATGGCAGCTTTCAAAACAAAACATTTCTCATATACATATATAACATAATCATTAGCCGTGTCGGGCCTCCCGCTTCGGGTAACACGTCTCACGCCGCCCCAGCTGGTGGTCTTTGCCCGGCCATATAGGCACGGTGTTACTATCATTATCCATAGCCGCCCACCGTAGTGGTGCTGCCCGGCCATATAGGCACGGTGTTAATATCATACATCAAGCATGCATGAGAGCCCAACCAAAAGCTACGACTCTATCGGAGTGACGTAAAGTCGGTAACCTCCGATTTATATTATGGAACAATCATCATCGCTATATCTCACCTTGAAGGAACAATTATTATAAGGTGAGATCAACAACAATGAATAAAATCGAGAAAATCATGAAATAAGCTTAATAATCTCATAATAGCATTAAAATCATAAGCTTTGGAATTTCTAGAATTAAAATCATCATCATCATGTTCATCATAGAAAACATCTCATCTTTAGTATCATAAGAAGCTTTTAAGAATCATGAACTTCTAACTTTTGGAAGTAAGAAGGTTATGGAAACACATATAGAATGATAACATAGGAATCATGCCTTTAGAAAGAAAGGGTTTAGCCTTACATACTTTTTTGGTCTCCTATTGCTTAACGCTTATCCTTCCAAGCTCATAAATCTAAATTCAAGAGAATTAATACCACTGTTAGGCTTATCGTCATATGCTTATCTTAAGTCTTTGAATTAATTCCTTTTAAAATCTGCCGAAATTCGAGCAGCATCTCCCCTGTTTATATTCCTAGCCTGAAATCACAATACCAACAAAACAACAACAATAGCAATACTAATATCAACAACATCATCATCAACACCAATATACTCCATAAAACATCCCACATGATGTTTTTCCCCAATTTCTCAACCAACCATAACAATATCCACGATATCATAATCAAAGAGTTATATTCAATTTAATCTCAAATTAATCCAAAATCCCCTTTCAAATTCATTCCATAGTCATCACCTTCACTTTA
>NC_081351.1:5324924-5361763 GCF_029784015.1 Lycium ferocissimum
GCCTAAGTCATTTTGGTGCGTATCCTTTGATATAGACTTATGCATATCCAAGGGTACGGCGGGGCCCTATCCCGTCATATTTCACTATTATACTCTTAGAGGTCTGTAGACATTTGTGGGTTGTATATAGGTTTTGGGTCAACTATATCGATATGGTTCATTTTGGATATTCCCTTATGTAGTGGCAGCCTTGTCGGTTGCATATTTTGTTATGTTTTGTTAGCCGTGACTCCTCAGGAGACAGGTTCATTATGATATATGACGTTATGAGTCTATAGCTTGCTTTTACAAATTTCCGTATTGTCCTTAGTTTCAGTTTGACTATATCTAATAGGTTCGTATACGATTGCCCAGCTCGGGCACTAGTCACGGCTCATCGGGTTGGGTCGTGACAGTTTATTACATGACAAGCAGTGTTCACGGCTTCAGCCTAGAAACTTTTGGACAACCCACGAGCTATTAACATTGTTCTTGCAATATCTTAAAGATTTCTATTTTTTTGCTCCACAACACCATTTTGTTGAGGTGTTCTAGGGGCAAAAAAATTGTGACTGATGCCATTTTTAGTACAGAAATCATCGAGTGGAGCATTATCAAATTTAGTCCCATGATCAGATCTAATGCTTGCAATAAGGGTCCCAAGCTTTACTTGGATGTGCTTAACAAAGGCGTGAAACACAAGAAATGTCTCATTTTTTCTTTTCAAGAACAAGGTCCTGGTGAACCTAGAGTAGTCATCAACGATTACAAACATATATTTCTTTCCTTCTCTGCTGGGTATTCTCATTGGTCCACAGAGATCTATATGAAGATGTTCAAGGGGCCTCGAGATACTTACTTCTTTCTTGGGTTTAAAGGAAGATCTCACCTGCTTCCCTCTTATGCAAGCACGTGCAAGTATTGTGATCCTTAAACTTTGCCTTTGGTAATTCGCGAACCAGGTCTTTCACAAAGATGTTTTCTTAATAACGAAAAGTTCGCATGCCCCAATAGAGTATGCCAGAGCTCAAGCTCTTCCTCAATCGCCCTCAGACATGTCAAATAACTTCCGTCTTGGGAGCCAAAGTTTGTGACATATACATTTTCGAATCTCTTGGCAACCAAAACAACTTCACCAGTTTTGAGACTTGTGACTGTGCAAGAGCAAGACAAGAACTTGAATTCATTTCCTCTTTCACAGATTTGAGACATGTTTAGCAGGCCATACTTTAGACCATTTACGAAGTATGCATTTTCTATGGCATGAGCAAGTGTCCACTCGACTTTGCTTACTCCAAGAATGTTCCCCTTCTTACCATTTCCAAAGGATACACTCCCAACTTGAAAAGCTTTGAGTGAGAGAAAGTTATCCCTTTTACTGATCATGTGCTTTGAGCAGCTGCTATCCATGTAACATTTTTGACCCCCTCCATCTGTTTCTTTCTTGACTTTCTCATCTTCACCATCTGGATCTGAGTTGGCCATAAGTGAGATGATTGACTCATATTCATCGTATGCTTGCTTGGGAATGAAATTCTTTTTGCTGGATCTTTTGTCCCTTCTAATCATCCTTTGGAACTTGCGGGTGAAATGTTCCATGTCGGACTCATCATTTGCCCGTGGTGGTGTTGTCATCGAGTATCCTTCTTCTGAGTTTGTTGGAGCAGTGATTAGACTGAGGATCCTTTCTAGGCGTTAGCCTTGTAGAAAGGGCCTGCTCTGATGCCAATTAATATAGGTTGGGCGTTCACTGAACAGTATAGAGGGACCTGGTTGTGTACCAGTTACCTTATGCAATGCAGTATGTAAAGGACACAAGATTTTACCGTGAAAAACTCCTTGCTCAAGGAATTAAAAATCATGACCTACCCCAGTAGGATTTCAACTCCACTACACGAGCAACTTCAGGTTACAACTCTATCGTAAGCTAGGAATTAACTCTCATAATCCCTCACCCTTACAATAACGCTTATGCAACTTAGGAACTAACCCCCATAGTCCCTCCATACTTGCAATACTCTGATTGCAAGCCACTCCACTTAGCTAACTCTAGCTAAGGACCACTAATACACCTAGACTAACTCTAGCCTAGTGTACCACTCAAGAGCTTGTGGAAACACACTTCCAACAAGCTGACTTTGAGACTTTTAAATACCTACAAACAGCTTCTCAAACAAGAGGAGTAGGTTTACAATTTAATTACAAATTAAACAAAGCTTAAAACAAACTAAGAGACTTTGATATCTTCAGAGTTAGCATCTGGTCCTTTAGTTTGTTTTCTGCTCTGTTAGTCGAACACTTGGGAATCTTGTGACACCTGCAATTTTTAAAGTAATTTTAGGTTTTCCAAGTGATGCATAATATTTTGGGACATTTTCAATATATATTAGGCACATGTGGGATGTGATGGAGACTTCTCATCAAAAGTTTGACCCGAGGTACGGGTCGCAAAGATCGTGATTGTATGGTCCTTTACGGTACTGCTAAAGCTGTACCACTGAGGGCACACGGTATATTCAAAACAGATCATAAACCAGGTCTCTTGTCGGTTCCCCATTAGTTGGTCAATTATCAAAACGTTGGATCATAGGGTACACCTTATCAATAGTTAATCAACATAATAGGCCACGAGGTATGAGAAATACTCGTGGTTCTAAATGGGTTGAAACCATCACTTGAGAGACCCAACCTAACATTATGAGGATCTCGAGAGAAGTCTGGGTGCAAACGATCAAAATCCTTCCATGCTTCCTCATCAGCAAGATGCTTTAAATTTCCATCATTGGATCGTTCATTAGCATGTCATCTCATTGCAACAGCTGTTTCAGAACACATGAATATCCTCTGAAGCCTAGGATTTAAGGGGAAGTACCATAAAACCTTCATAGGAATTTTAGAGCGTGAATTAGTTGAGGCATCACCAACACTCTTCCATCTAGAAGATCCACAGACAGAGAAGTTATCTGCTTTTACATTGTCCTTCCAGAATAACATACAACCATTAGGGCATGCATGTAGTTTTTCATAATAAAGACCCAAATTTTTAATCTGTTATCTAGCCTTATTGAAAGAGTATGGTGTCTGAGCAAAAGGAAATACATCTCTTATCAAATCTAACAAGTCTGAAAATGCTATACTACTCAAACCACGCAATGATTTAAACAAGTACAACCGAATGGTGAAACTCAATGATCAAAATTTTCACAACCCGGATATAACTCTTGTTTCCCTTCCTCCAATAATTTAAAATTTTCTTTGCATCTTCAGATAAACCCTCTCGAACTCCTTCTTCATGCCCTGACTCACCCTCTACATTTCAAAATGTATCATGAAGTAATCCATCAATATCGTCACGCAAGTTAGAACCTTCATCGTCATTTATTAGATGAGGTGTATTTCTCGATGAAACCTCTTCTCCATGAAAAACCCATTTGGTGTAATTATCAGCAAACCCATGAACAATCAAGTGTCCCTCCACCAAATATCTGTAATGCCAATAGCAATTTATGCACTTCTTGCAAGGACATAATAGCTCATTTCCTTGAGAAGCTCGTTCAAATGCCTTATCAAGAAAATAATTCACTCCATGAGTATACTCTTCTGTCCATCTTAGGTGATTCATCCAACTTTTATCTCCATTATCCATTTAATCCTACATATCACAAGCAAATCACCAAAATTAAGATTCATGCTAAGCTTAGAAACTGAAGTCAAGATCACCAGATCCCTTTAGCAACAAATAATACAAAATAAAGATAAAATTCTAGACATGTTCAGTGAAGTCAAGATTTAGATCCCTTTAGCAACAAGTGACTCAAAATAAATATAAAATTCTAGATATGGCCAGTGAAGTGTAACAACAAATTGGTTTCTTACCTGAATCTGAAAGTCATGATTTAGATCCATTTATCTTCCAAAGAATCTAAAACATGAGGGTTACCAACTTCTTCATCTTTATTTTTTTGCCAAGAATTTATTGTTCAGTCTTTGAGCATCTAATATTTATATCAACTACTTGAAAACATTCTTTGCTACCTACCAAAATATAATTTGGGTTCCTGTCAAAACACAAGCACATATACAAGGAAACACATAATGACAACGCACCACACTTAGGATTTAGATAGATTTTATACCTAAAGGCTCAAAAGCTAGCTGTTAGGAGACAACATATGCAAACAACTTCAGGAAATTTCAAGTTCTTCAAAAATGCAAATTTGAAGATATAAGGATGTTTCTTAAAGAGAAATCTAGTTACTAAGATTCTAACATGGTAGAAGATTACACACAGATCTTAAAGTTTGAAAAATATTTTGCAACCCATATGCATAGAGAGAACTTGAGAGATAGAATACTTAAGCAGACATGGATCTCTCTTGACACAAATCTTAAAAGGACATTATAAGTTATTCAAAATAAGGTAGAGTTTGTCCTATAAGTATAATATCTAGGTAGAGCAAAGCTTTGAACATATATGCACTTGAATCAAGTCCAGGAAATTAAGGTGGTACAGATCTAAAAATGACAAATTTTGTGGTATAAATTAAACTGCCTAACTATTGTTCACAATCTTTCTCCAAAGAAGTACAAAATCTGAGTTTTTTATTTGGAAGAATATTTCTTTTTACTCACTGTAAATGCCACTTTTCGATAAAGTGATACCATTTGATCTGGCAAGTTTTACACGGGTTGGCTACCACTACCCTCCTCTTTTATCCAGGTTATTGACCTGCACAATATAAGTAAGCTCACACTGACATAACCATTATAGCTAACCATTATGTTACAGCAATACTCAAGCCTTAAAACAGAAACAATAAATAGCTAAATGAACTTATTATTCTTGTTGCAACTCTAATATAGCAGCATTTTAGCCTACCAGTCCACTAGTTAACTTCACAAAGTCCAACTCAAATAAGCAACTTCTTAGTTAAAAGTAATGATATTTACAAGTTCCTATCCACCTCACAAAATCATGAGTTTAGCAGTTTACAAAATTACTGTAAAAAAACTGAAACAGATAAACAAAAAATTAAATTTTTTACCGCATTTTCAACACTATACATTTTTTTAAAAGATTAGTATCATCACTCAGACAGCTTACAAAATAAATAAAAAATTGCTATCTTCAAATTGCTAAAAGTATCACATTTACAAATTACAAGTTCCTATCCACCTCACAACTTGAGTTGAGCAAGTTGTAAATTCACAGTCAAATTTTAGAGGTTGTTTGGTTCAAGGGTTTAAGTGGATTATCACCTTTTAAATTTTGAAAACAAATTTTTTTCATTTTTGTTGGAGGTGTTAGCTAAAACCAACACCGTTTTATACCAAATTCTTTGTATGATTTATCTCATATAGAAGGAGAAATTGATTAACCTAGTTATAATCCGTCAAACAACCCCAAAAAAGAGCGAAAAAGTAAATATTTTACCTCATTTCCCACAATAGACATATATCTATACTCCTACAAGATTACTAAAATAAGGAATTGCTAACTTCAGAGTGTCAACACAATACATTCACATAATCCAGAGAAAGAAACATAAAGACAAGTAATTGTTGTGAAATGGAAATAGCACAATTATGAACTGACAATAATTCAAAGCCAAACTTCCAGGTCCAAACAAGAAAATTAGAATATCTCCTAAATTGGGACACTCCAACATTAGACATAGCATTAACTTCAGGAAATTGGTAATAACCTTAATAACCATGATTTAGCTATTCGAAAACAGTAAAGCTCACACAATTCACTAGATATTTACTAAATCAAAGTAATTCCATCCATTTCTTATCTTCTTTAAATGATATAATAGGAAAATAAGAAACCGATATTGTAAAAATATTGAGACAAAAACTAAAAAGTTTGAACAAAACAAAATCACAATTTTAACAAAAAAGAAGAAGAAGATGAAGGAACATGAAGAAATCAGAAGCCCATACCTCACACTAGTGATTCACGGGCTCTGCAAAGTCGAAGCAGTCGTCTACAAAGTGACAAAGTGTTGTAGAAGAACACTTGACCTTCTGGGAGAACAATCAAAACCCTTAAAGAAATTTTTTTTGTTTTTCCTGTTAGCCAATACCATCGAATTATTTTCACATAATCAAGAAGAAACCAATAGGTCAAGCAATTATATGACAATATATAGGCTTATTTGCATCTGGCAGTTGCCTTAGTATAAATTTAAGGATCTAGAATAGAAATAAACTACACCATATGAACTTTTTATTTGGACCAGAACACAATATTGCATAAACATTTCTCCTTTATCGTCCACTTCCCTGTACCTAAAGATATTTCTTCATTTACTATTTGACTTAATTCCTTCTCCTTTGAATTTAATCACATGATTTTCCTCTATAACTACATTTACTAAGCAGAGCAACAACAATCTAGTTTTTTAACTAAATATTTTCAGGCATTCATAATAGCATGTCGAGAAAAAGATAAACTTTCTGTATTTATAGCCACTACCCACACCTGACAGATTAAATAAAAAATAAGAGATCAAAGAAGAAATCCAAAAACAATTAGCAAAGAACTTACAATTTCTTCAGCTAACGATGTCTCAAATATGTCTTCTTAGATTTCTCAGACAACCACTACTTCAAACCATTTAGCAGCTTCAGCACTAGAAATTGACTGCACCAACATTTTCACCATTCAATTGAAAAAGACCAAATACAATATAAACAAATAGAGAAGATGAAAAGCCGTCACGACCAGTTTTAGGATCGCGTGGCCAACTCCCATTCCCACCTCAGTAGGCGAACCTTTAACCCAAAACTAATCTCATTTGCAATCATAAAGCAAGTTTCATTTACCTTCAGGTTATAAAATAAACAAAATACAGAAGTGAACTCACTTATATAAATAAAGCGGAAGTGTCAAACAACTTTTATATACACTAACTCCACTCCCATGCCCTGGTCTAGTCTAGTACAAGAGCAACTAATTTGGAGACAATGTACAAGTAAATATAAAAGACTTTACCACCATCTCTGGGAATAGAAGGATGGAGGTCTTCAAGATAGGCACCGCGCATCTCCTAGAAACTTCAAATCAACCAGTAACCTGTAAAACTCTACACACCGAGAGGGATGTATCAAGGGTAGTATCAGTATAACACTAGTACTGGTAAGCATTATAGGCTGACAATGGTTAAATAACATAACAGTAATAGAATTCACAAATAAACATGTTAGTCGATCTTAAGTCAATTCATGAATATAACCTTCCGCTCGTCCCAAACGACCATAAAGCCTTATTCCATTAACGCTCTTTTAGTAATCCATTCCATTTAATTTTATCATTCCACACGTTCTAACTCATCTTGTATACAAATTAAATAAACACGTTCAAAATACTATAACATTACCAATTTTATTAGGGCCAATCCTATGCCAATACCGCAAGTCAACTTATAATTTATTGTATTCGTAATTTGGTTTAAGGAAAACTCTCTCGTGATTCTAATATTCATCACTCACCCAAACCTAGAAGCCATACGCACCCATATTAGGGTCATCTAGAACCACACTTACTCAATCCAAGATCACAGCCTATGGTTATAGCAACTAAGCCCAATTGTTCCAAGTTTGAGAGTAATCATCCAACACCCAAGTATAACTACAGTATCAAGTCCTCATTTAATAACATACGAGGATGCCAATATGATCCACATCAATATAATAACAATACAACGAAAAACTCAACAAATAAGGAAGATAACCAAATGTAATAGTAATGTATGCCGAATGTATGCAAATGCAAATGCTCGTACACATGTACTCCGATAATGGAACATCACATCATCGGTAGCAAACCCATTGGGGACACGCGAAGTCCATGCACCAGTCCCTCCGCACACAGCCCAAAGATGACTCCATATCCAACCAATACGCCTCATGTCAGTCATTCCACACACAACCCAGAGATGACTCGATATACAATAAGTCTCAAAATAGTACCGGTTACTCCGCACATAAGCCCAGAGATGATTCGTATCAATATGTGTCAATGTATCTGTATCTCCTTCTCATTTCCCATCATCAGTACCATGTCAAGGAAATATCAATATATCATGGAAATGAGTATGAATACAATGCAAGTGTAATATCTATAAACCAAGTCAATCCTAAATAGTACCACACATAGGCACACAAGTAATATCATCAATAAGGCTACACAATAAGCCACAACAAATTCACTATTCTTATCTCAATATCAACAAAGTAAGGTAGCACCATGTCATAATCATGATATATATATAATCCCCAATATCTAATATCTCAACGCGGTGACGAGCCAACAAGTACATAGAACAAATGGGTCAACAACGCAATGGGGTGGCTAGCCCCCCATTTCGTACAACAAGGCCCAATCTAAGGAAACATCCATCCCAAAATTCATACCTAAAGGTTTACATGCATTCTCTGACAATATCATCTAAGCATATGCTTCGCTAATCGAAGTCTCACTATAAGGTAATCATAAGTCTACAACTATACCAGAAATACACAATAACCACCATTTCTGATACGTTATTGATCTCGATGTATCCATCCCAATATCCAAAATCCTATATATGCATTCTCCGCTTCAACTAACATGCGTATATGAAAGTCTAACCGGAGTCTACCAAGAGAGGGAGGTCGTAACCTACCTCAAGGTCGAACAGGTGCGCGAACATCCACTTGGACTCCATCTTTCATCTCTGTAGAGAATTTGTAGATCCGAGAGGTCTAGGAACGATGGATAATTTCAAGTAAGCAACAATTTAGGACTTTGGGTTCATAGGGGTAATATCGTTATTTCTTAAATAACATTCTTGATTCTCAATTTATTGCTATTTTACATTCTTTTATAGAAATCAACATTTAACGTAAGTCAAACTTACCTTACTAGATCATATTCCTTATTATTAACACCTATCAAATTAACCCATTTGGAAATAGAAAGCTTTAGGCTTAGAAACTTGTTATTAATCTACATCTTTCAATAAACAAGCTTTCTTTGTGTTACCATTCACTCTAGGTCAAGAATACCTCTTTTATCCTAATTATTCTCTTTAGAAATTAAGAAGGAATTTCTAATGACTTGCCATAACCATAAATTATGTACGAAGGAAGAAAGAATTAATGAGCGATCAAATGGGGAATTAAATGGTGTTACTTTCCCAAGCATCCAAGTCTCTAGGGCTGAAAATCCTCCTTGTGGCGGCTGTAACTTTGGGGAAATGAAATATTAGGTCAAGTCCATAAGTAAGGAGTTAAATAGGTCAACCACTGGTCGTCTACAGCTTCAGTGGTCAAGCTAATACT
This sequence comes from Lycium ferocissimum, assembly GCF_029784015.1. NCBI lineage: Eukaryota > Viridiplantae > Streptophyta > Magnoliopsida > Solanales > Solanaceae > Lycium > Lycium ferocissimum. The sequence continues at coordinate 5,334,234 of NC_081351.1, forward strand.
ATAGCGGCACAGCTTCAGCGACATTAAGATCGCGAAAGCGGTCTACTGATATTTTGCCTGCCTTCGCTATAACCTGGTCTAAATCACGGAGCCGTGACCGCTATGGCGGTCAGCCTATCGCTGGAGAGGTTTAACTGGGTTCGAGGGACGAAAATTGATATTTTAACTTGCACTCATACAATGGGTCCAATCAGGCTAGAGGTTCTTCAGGAACACATAAAGAACCCAAAAAGTATAGGATGTCAATGTTGTGAATCTTTCGAATTTACAGTAACGACCAAATGGGTTGTTGCATCAGATACCAACTAAACAATCGTTCGTCCTCGAATGCAAAGGGGGCGAACAAGAGTGGCCGGAGGTAGCGTATTCGCATGTTAAGGATACCAGAGTGCAAATCTAAACTTCATAGTAGGAAATTCTACATGCGGGTCCTCATTCGTGAACTGAACCCAGCCTATTAATTTGTAACCACCGAACTTAGTGGAATTTGAGCGATAACAATGGTGGGAAACCTTTTTTAGCTTGACCGAACAAAATACAAGACGTGAAAGGAAGAAAGTATCCAGATTCACACTTTATCAATCAAGATTCAGCAAGGATCGCGTTCCTACTCCTGTCTGAAATTAACAATTAATAGTCATTGATTCCGCACCAAATTCTTGTTGCGAACGAAAAGGGACTGTCAGATTTATACGTCTCATAGGGAAACTGCTAAAGCCTAATAACTAAAGGAAAAATATACGAAGAGTCGAGTGGCCTATGACTTTTAGGCCCACCCGAGCCACATGGTGGTGGGTTTAAGACTTGGTTTGCAGTTTTATCGGACCGATTTACTAATAAATGAAGGGTTTGCTTTAGCGGAAAGTTCAACACTGGCGTGTTAATGTTAGTGCGAAAAGGACATCGCTGCAGCGGTAATACGGGAAACAAAAAAGGACTACTGTAGTGGTTTGTGAAACCACTGTTGTGGCTAGGGGCGGCGAAGCACCGCTGTAGTGGTCATCGCGAAATCAGAAATTTAAAGGGTCATTTACCTCCCTCATTTCTCATTCCACCACTCCACAACTCCGAAAACCTCTCTAATTCCCACGACACTAAAACTTCCTAACTTTATTTTTAGCACAAATAAGCCTCCCCTGCACCCTTACTACGTCTACCACGCTACCAAACACAACACTACCACAAATTTGCTCTCAAGGGAAGGAAAAGAATTTCAAAAAGGGGTAACTCCCAACAACACTAATATGTATTAGATCTTCAATTTCAAGGTAAGAAATTGCTCTTCTCAACTCATAATAAGATAACGGAACTGGAATTTCGAGTTTTCTTCCTTCAAATAAGCGATTTTGCAACCCGAAAGTTAAGACTTTTGAGTTTTGGTTGATGGAGTTGGTGGGTGGTTTTAATATGAAATTTATCACTTGCCTAGTGTGAGATTAACCGCTATATCACGTATTGCTTAGATAATGCTCAAGTTTGGGGTGGAAAACTTGGGTGTAGTAAAGAGTTATGTTTTTGAAATGGATCTTTAAATTTATCTCGATTTGTTCATTGTTTATTGCTAGAAATTGTTCCCCATAGGTTATAAAATGCATTCTTGAAAGTTGCCTGATCCGTGAATAAAAATGAGTTTTCGAGTCAAAAATCGCAAGTCTAAAATCTGGAACTTTCAAGTTTCGGTTGGGGAAGACTAGACCGCTTCAGCGGTTGGTTGACCGCTGGAGCGTCTCCACTATAGCGCCCAGGCGTGTGCCTAAGAGGCTTGGGATGAGTGTACATAATCGCGGAAGCGGTCTGAGTTCTCGCTATTGCGGCATCGCTACAGCGGTCTGAGTGCAGCGGCGCCTGCAACAAATGGCACCGAAATCTGTAGCTTTACAAATTTAATACACGGGCTATTTATGCGGAGTTATTTAAGTTATAACGTAATAGATTAGATACTGAACTTGAGGTGATATGAAATATAACATTGCTTTATTCTTGTAGGGACTATGTCTCAAAATCAAGGTGACGAACAACAAGGTCAAGAGGAACAAACTCCCGTGTCCCTAATGCCACCATCAATACCTAGAGCCCTTACTGCTAGAGTGGGCCTTTTACATAAGAAATATGGACAAGCGTGCCCCAAAATTTCTACAGAAATTGGAAGCAGTTAGGTGGATGCGCTTGGTCAAAGATCCTGGTTACTGCAACGAGACTTAGGTTAGGGAGTTTTATGCAATATTGACCATAGTGGACTGGATTCTCCTGATCCAAAGAATGTTATTCGAGGGGTTGCCATGAAAGTGGGAACTAAGGCCATCAAGCGAGTGTACAAGGTAGATAACCATCCGGTGGAACAGTTGGAGGCCAACGATAATGATGACAATTTGGAGTGGCTAGTATCGAATTTGGTAGCTGAGGAGGACTGGGCAGGTATCTCTTGGGGCCATAGCAAGGTGGCGATTCATGGTGGCAAATTTACTGCTGAGGCGAAGAGGTGGGTGAATATCATCTCTAACCGGATACACTCTTCGATAAATGTTTGGGACATGACCTATCGCAGGGCTTTTTTGGTTTCTTGTGCCATTGATAATGTACCAGTGAATGTGGGTTCACAGATAATCCAGGAGTGGAGGGAGTTATTGAAGGATGGTGCCACGAGTTTGATGTTTTTGTCACTGATTACTTCATTATGTCGGAGGGACAAGGTTCCGGAGGAGGATGGCGATGATTGAGTCAACTCTGACACCCCTTTCCACCCGCTATTGGTGAAAGGTCATATTACCGCTATCAATACTAGAAAGAGGAGGAAGGAAGACATTACTAAGGCTAGTGCAGATGAGGGGGGAGGCTGAGGCTCCCCATGTTGAGGCTGAGGCTCCCCATGTTCAGGGTCCATTTGAGCGCATTGATTCTCTCTTTGATAAGATGATAGTGATGTTCCAAAGTATGCCCAGGCCTTTCGGGGAATCTAGTTCGTCTGGTACTGCTGCGGGTTTCTATACCCAGGAGGAGATGAAGGGGTACTTTACAACTCAGAAAGAGATGAGCGAGTTAGTTTCCACCCTACAGACTGGCTACACCACTTTGGTCAAGGATTACGATGACCTTCACAAGGATTTTGACAAGGAGAGGGCGAAGAACAAATCCAAGAGAAGGTCCACATTCAGGCATAGAGCAGTATCAAAGGGATGTGGAATGCACCGTGAGCAGATTTTCGTGGAGAATGATGATGACTCGGAGCCGTACCTCTTTATGAGCGTGGCCTGATGTGATGGTGGACACGGTAGACGTGGTGGTGATGCTATCAGCTCTGATGATGAGGCGACGAGCGGGAGGACTGCTTATGGGCCTTCCCCTCCTTATGATGATGTATTTAGTTTCCCTTGTAGGGCTTTTATTGCTGAACACTTTCTATTTGGTTTGTTTTTGGTTAGATGATTTGGACAACTTTCCTTTCTGGTTTTTTGGTATTTGGGTTGTAATATTGACTAGAATGGTTTTCGCCCTCGTCGGGCTTGTTTTAACTTGATGTCGGTTGTGAATTTTTGCTGAATTGCTTGAGTTTTTTAACAGGGGACAGGTTGAAAAACAGGGGAGAGCTGCAGGTTCTCTGCTCTAGTTTTCCTCTTCTGCGGTCATACTACCGCTATAGTGGTCCCGCTTCGGAGGTATGGGTTGTGCAGGAGCGGTCATGTGAGACAAAGAGGATTTCGCTACAGCGGGAGAGTCTCCCTTATAGCGGTTACGCTACAGCGGCTGGCTACAGCTATAGCAGTGGGTCCTGATCAGTGGCATCATCTTGATGCCCACTAAACTTTCGCAACTTAAGAATTTTACCGAGTAGCCTTTCACATTACAAATTTACCCGACAATAACACAAAAAATACTTGCACGCTTAAATACCAATTAGAATCGTCTAGATACCAATTGGACACACCAAGATACCAATTTGACCAAAGTAGCACGATTAAAAAGAAAGAAGGAAAATTTCATAAATGTCCTATAGCCTCCCGTGGATGGGTACAAACGTCTATATACCATTCAACTAGACTCTACTAGACATTGCGCTTGTACTTGTAAGACCGGTAACCTAGGCTCTGATACTAAATTGTCACGGTCCATTTTAGGATCACGCAGGCACCTACCATTCTCACCTCGGCAAGGGAATACTTAACCCAAAACCTAACTCATTTGCAATCATAAAACAAGATTCATTTACCTTCAGGTTATCACATAAACAAAATACGGAAGTGAATTCACTTATATAAATAAAGCAGAAGTGTTTACTAACAACTTTTATATACACTGACTCCTTTCCCAAGACCTGGTCTAGTCTAGTACAAGAGCGACTAATTTAGAGACAATTTACCAGTAAATATAAAAGACTTAATCTCCATCTATGGGAATAGAAGGATAGAGGTCTTCGAGATAGGCACCGCGCATCTCCCAGAAACTTCAAATCAACCAGTAACCTATAAAACTCTACACACCGAGAGGGATGTATCAAGGGTAGTATCAGTATAACACTAGTACTGGTAAGCATCATAGGCTGACAATGGTTAGAATAACATAACAGTAATAGAATCCACAAATAACATGGCAGGCGATCTTAACTCAATTCATGAATATAACCTTCCGCTCATCCCAAACGACCATAATGTAACTTTGGAATGTAGCCCGAAAACTAAAATAATAACTAAGATAGGATGGTGCCCCACGAATAAGCATGTGCGCTCACAAAATATTCCAAAATGTAGCAAGCTCTCTTAATCCACGCGCGTATCACGAACTTACTCGTCGACGTCACCTAACACACGATTAGAAAACAACAGTTGTATGCCTGAGTATTGGGTACTCAGTGAGTGTCTCCGGGACAATAGTTAATATAACAAAATAATATAATAAGGATCAGTAAAATGGTGTCAATAAAAGCAGTTTGAAATTCAGAGATAGAATTAAAACACCAAACTTAGTAACATCATTAATGAAAACCGTTAAAGGGGAAATAAATCAATTTCAACTCATTATGTCGTTTATCACATTTAAGTCTTTCAATCATGAACTTAAGATCATCAATAAGCCACTCACAGGCAGCCAACATATAACACATGCCAATACAGGCCCAAATCACTATAATGAAGGGATGACCATTTAAGGTTCCCTCAACTGCATAGAAGCACCACATCGGGGTTAGTCACCCTCGATGGCTATCCTTCCTCCCGAATGGTTAGGCATAAACCATATCGGGGTGACAAACCCTCGATGGCCACTCTTCCTCCTAAATGGCTAGGCTAACCCTACTAGGATCCATACTGACTACCCTTCCTCCCAAGTAGCTAGGCCAAACATAAACAAAATAAATCATGGCAAAAGAGCCGAATCAAAATCCTAGCATAGAAGCCGAATCACTCGAATCATGGCATGGAAGCCGAATAACAAGTCATATCATGATGGTAACATTATTCATTAAGGATTATGTTCAGCATCCCATTATAGGGGTACATCAAGTCATTTCAATTTTTAGAAACGGGGTTCACTTCTCTAAGCAAGTTTCAAGTTCAACACAATTTATTATAGAGCATTCACACGAGATAGTCAAGCTTTTCAATTATCAAGTTTAAACATCCCTTATGGGGTAATTCAAGTTTGAATACCAAAGCTTTAAATCTCAATTTTCAATCATCCATTATAGAGGAATACAATCATCACTATGCATATATAATATAGTACAAACAAGGTTTAATGTGGGCTTGTCCCTCACGCACACAAACCACAACCAAGGACTTCATAAAACTGTTGGAAAGAGTATGTTCAAAAAGAGACATACAAATCAGCTTCATAGTCAAAAAGAACTTTTAAAAGAGACATACAAATCACCTTTACAGTTAAAAGGATTTTTTTAAAAGAGACATACTGCAAAAGAAGGTTTTCAACAGAGACATACCTCAAATCCTGCTAAAAGCTGGCAAAACGGAATTCCCAAGGCTCAACAATCAATCTACACTGGATTTAGATAAGAAAGATAAAAGCTTTATTTATTTCTACAAACTTTCTTTACGTTTCGAAAACTAGGGTTTTCTAAGCCTAGAAACATGTTCTTGAACCTCATGTGAATCATTAGTGAATTCCAATCATGTAGTATAATATATACTAGCCTAAAATTCATTAATTAAATTAGGTAAACCAAAAGTTCAAACCTTTTAAACGAAGTTCTACACGCCCCTTCTTCTCCTCTCTAGAGTTTCCAAGAATCTAGGGTTTTCAAGAATCTAGGGTTTGGAGAGATGAACTAAGATTAATTTGATATTAGATTGATGAAGTAATGATGGAATTGATCAAGAACTTACCTTATATGTTTTGGGGAAATCCTAGGGTTGTTTTCTCCCAAAAAGTCGGCCAAAACAAAGTGGGAATGAATATACCGAAGTTAGGCTTTTGCAAAATTCAGGAAAATCGCTTTAGGCATAAAATGGCCTGGTGCGTCGCCTGGGGCGTCTCCCAAGTGACACGCATAGTATATCTATTTTGATGGCATCAAAATTTTGAGTTTCTTGAAAATTTGGCCTGGGGTGACGCCCAAGGAAACGCCCAGGGCGCGGTGCACGCCTAATTTTTACATTGCACTGATGATGTTCATTAAAATGGGCATAACTCGGAGCACAGAGCTTTGTTTGAGCTGAGCAACCTACCGTTGGAAAGTTATTTTAAAGAACAACAACTCTAATGGAGTACATTTTCGCAAATTCCTAGCATATTTTCACGAAACTGGCTTAGAAGTCAAACCTACTACAATTTAGACATGTTTGAGAACTCTTACAAACTTCACTATTTGGTTTAACTTCAAAACGACTGCTTATCACCCAAATTCATCTCAAGTGGATTAATATAGCTAAAATATCATCTTAATACTAGTTTTTACACATACACACCTAACACAGGTTTACGGGATGCTACATTATCCCCCCCTTAGAACCATTCGTCCTCAAATGAAAGTTATGGCCTAAGATTTTCACTAAACCTCAAGTATTCAAAATTTTTGCTAGTTATCCTTTGCATTGCAAGATTTCTCAAACAAAACTCATATAATACTCAAACAATAACCATATGGCCCTTACAGAGACTCCCACAACTACACCAGACAAGCCTAAGCATGGAATAAGGGATTTACACCTATAGTCTACCTCGGCATTTAACGATATTACTCTTCCAATAATAACGGGTTCATCTATAAATAAAAGCCTAACTATTTTTAATCGACAACCTAGAATTGTATAACACTTGGAAAGCCAGTCTATCCACATAATCACTTCAAAGTTCAACATTCCTATTTCTAATAAATCAGAAGTAGTCTCACGGCCTTTAACTATGGCTACACAATATTTATAGATTCTAGAAGCAATAACGAGAATACAAGTAGAGGTATTCATAGTATAGGGTTCTAACAATCGCTTGGGTTCCACACCAAAATCAAGGGCAAACTACTGAGCTATATAAGAAAGAGTCGAACTCGAATCGATCAGCAAATATGCTTCAAGAGAACATATAGTTAGAATACCTGTGATCACAGTGTTAGGGTCTTTCGCCGCCTCCCTACAAGTCAAACCATAAGTCGAGCTTGTCCCCCCTTAGCTGTGTTAGAAACTGCTCTACCAGCCCTATTACCACGAGCATTAGGAGTGTTGTTAGCATTACCGTCAGATGGATTATTCCTTTGGCCTGAACAGCTTTCCATTTCCCCACTTCCTACAATCTTTCTTGATATGACCCGTAATCGCACAATGGTGACAAACATGATCCTCCCATCTAAATGTTTGTCGGTTACTACCTTGCGAATATCTATTCTGATCATTGTTCCTTTGATTATTCTGATTATTGGTGGATGGAATGAAGAAGGATATAGCATAATTTGTAGCCAGTGTCCCAATTATCAACAAGTGAAAATCGAGCATCAAAAGCCAGGAAGATTATTGCAAACCATAAAAATCCCAACTTGGAAATGAGAAGTAATTAACATGGATTTCATTGTAGGCTTACCTCGTTTTCGGCGTAAATATGACTCCATATGGGTGATTGTTGAGAGACTCACGAAATCAGCCCATTTTTTTCGGTCAAAACCACCTATTCGGCGTAAAGATTATGCAAGGTTGTATCTTAAGGAGATAGTGCGACTTTATGGTGTCCCTGCGTCAATTATTACTAATAGAGGAGCACAATTTATAGCTAAATTGTTGAAGTCCTTCCAAGAAGGTTTGGGTACCCAAGAGAGGCTTAGCACAAAGATTTCACCCTCAGACAGATGGACAAGATGAACGCACCATTCAAACCTTGGAAGATATGTTAGGGGCATGTGTGCTAGATTTTGGAGGTAGCTGGGATGATCATTTGCCTCTTATTGAGTTTGCATACAACAACAACTATCATTCCAGTATTCGGATGGCCTCGTATAAAACTCTATATGGGAGGAAGTGTAGATCGCCAATTGGGTGGTTTGAAGTAGGAGAGATACAGCTAATAGATCCGAAGTTGATTCAACAAGCAGTGGAAAAGATCAAGGTTATCCGAGACCGATTATTGACAGCCCAAAGTCGCCAAAAATATTATGCGGACAACTGTCGACGAGACTTAGATTTCTAAGTTAATGATTGGGTATTCCTAAAGGAATCACCGATGAAGGGCGTGATGAGATTTGGCAAGAAGGGCAAGCTTAGTCCCCGATATATTGGGCCTTATAAGATTGTCCGCAAGATAGGCCAAGTAGCTTATAAACTGGCTTACCTCCAGAACTTGAATCAGTCCATCCAGTGTTCCATGTATCGATGCTCTGTAAGTTTGTCGGAGATCCTTCTAGGATCATGCCGATAGATGATGTTCAAGTTACGGAGAAGTTGGCTTTATGAAGAGGTACTCATTGGCATACAAGATAGGCAAGTACGAAAACTTAGAAATAAAGTGGTAGCCTCAGTTAAAGTCTTGTGGCGAAATAATAATCGAGAGGAAATGACTTGGGAAGCGGAAGAAGACATGAAGTCCAAATATCCGCAATTGTTTCCACCCCCAGAAGAGATTTAAGATGAGACGCCATTATCATAAGGTATGTAATCCTTTCTTTTAATGTTTTGGTCGTGTGTGGCCATATTTTTCTTGCCATTGTGTTGTAACCCTGGGAGGCGATGTTATTGTGGGCTGTTGTAACAGGGTGGTAGTACCATATTACAGGAAAAACTCTAGCGAAATTTCTATAGAATTCCCGAGAACATAACATTTGAGAACGAATGTTTTTAAAAGGGGGAAGATCATTCCATTCATTAGTGAAAGCATCTTGGAGGGTAAGTCCCCACCTTTATTTGTTCTTTTTCCTTTCTTCTTTAAGTTCCATAATTAGTTTAATGTCCATCAATAGCGGGTGAAAATCCTAGAACCCTAGAATTAGTAAAGCCTTAAATAATTGATGGGTTGTTGATTTTGTTGTTGATTAATCATCTAGGAGTATAGATTATCACTTTCTAGGAAGGAATTTGATTTCTTATGGTTGAAATTGCATGTTGAGACTTAGGGTTCTAATAAAAATGGAAACTTTGTCCTAAAATTTGTTTCAAAGGGTAAAATTGATTAGAAATCCATGAATTGAACAAAGAATGATTGTAGAGATAGAAGTTATGATAAATTCACCATTAGAGGATGGTTTCATCGATTGAAAAGGGTAGAAGTAAGTGGGTCTTTTTCCCCAAATTGTTGTTCTTGTTTAAATACATGGTTTGTTGCTTACTTAGCATCATATTGTTAGACTTTAATCGTTCTGAGGCACTTCGAAAACAGAAGGCTCGTGTGGAGTAGTTTGTGGCTCCTGTTCTACATTCGAGGTAGGTTACGGTTTACTTTAGTTATACTTTGATTAGCAAAACGTATATATTGTGTAGAATTGATGGGAGAAAGCATGATTAGGTCTTCGGGCATGGTGTTTGATTGGATATTATCTAGGTTGGTATGACATCTGATTATGCGGGCTTATCGCCATTACTTTATGTATTGAATAGGAGGTTGTGGTGATATGGGAAGAAAGGAGTTTATGTATACTCGTCATATTAATTGTGGCTTACTGCACTGTTAGTATGATTAAGTTGTTACCTTGATTGTTATTATTGCGATACGTGTTGTAGTCAACTCTCTCTTATTGTGACAAATATCTTCGGAGAAAGGAAGCATAATGAGTTTAGACCTGAATCATGATATAGACTTGTGATAGTACACAGATGAAATCTTGATTATGATTTACTGTTGATAACGATATCGTGTATGGCATATATTCTCATTCATGCGCATATTAATATTGAATTATGACTTGGTGTTGATGATGACATATGAGAAAATGGAGCACCTTGATGATACACGACTTAGTTGGGAGGTGTACGTGTTATGTTGGGAAGTAAAGAGGGACATACACCCTTACGTTGATTGAGATGGTTGGTATGATTCATTTCATGGTTGAGCTGATTTATCTAAGTCTTGATATGACTTGTGGCTTTGTGACTTGTACCTTCAATGTTATTTTTTTTGCATTGTATTACCCAGTTTACACTCAACTATGCATTCATACATACATACGTGACGGAAAGTGATATGAAATTAGTGAAGAAGTTAATATAATCTTCTTGTTGAACTTGTGAAACTATTTGATACATGGTACTTGATATATATATATATATATATATATATATATATATATATCACATTTATATATATATATATATGATAAGGGGATGAGGATGTGACCTAGATTATGGACACATTTGACAGGGGGTGAGGATGTGACCTAGAATATGGGCTTGTGATCTGAGGTCAATTTCGAAGCGAGTGGTACATGGACACCATAGGTCCCCTGCAGGTCATAGCTATTTGGTAAAGACACCAATTAGCACGTATGTACATGAGTGGTAAGTGACTGAGGAGTGAGGTATTTGGCCAGTGCATTGTATGCACTTCATCATATTTTGCATTGCACATCATTACATTTTATTCCGTATTATTATATGCTTGTTTAGTTCTGATTTTGGTATGGTTTGTTGAATGGCTATTATGATATAGATATGATCATTGACTGAGTGAAATTGTGGGTTGGTGATCCTACCTAGGGTCAGAACTTGGATTTATGATTATCAGGTGAGATTATTGAGACTTGACAAAATTTTGGTTTAGAAGCTTCATCTTACGCTGTGACTGTGTTATGGGATATTCCGTGACTTGGATTTGAGTATTAAGTGTCTATCTGTTTATCTTGTTGATTTTATGCTTATATACACGAACCATTCTTAGTCGGCCTATCATGATTACCGGTACATAGTGTTTATACTGATACTACGTTGCTGCACCCTTTTTGAATGCAGATTGTGTTCCAGAGATTCATCCAGACTACATCTCTAGCTTGAAGCTCGTTTGCTCGATCAGATCCGAGGGTGAGCTTCTACCTATGTTATGCCACCTGAAGATCTCTCTTTCCAAATGTTTGTTTTAAATTCCAGACATTATTTATTATTATATTTGACATATATTTCATTCTTTAGACATTGTTGGTTAGAGTCCTTGTACGATGACTTTCAAATTTTAGGGGTGCAATAGTTAAGAATTCCGCACTTATATTATTTATTATTTATGACTTGGTCAGGTTATTTATTCGTTCACTTATTTATTGATTATTAGAGTATAAATGATTAAAGAAGTTGAAATTGGCTAGTGATTAATGGGTTTACAGGTAAGAGTTCGCCTACTAGGGATAATAAAGTAGGTGCTCGCACGAATTAGGGTCGTAACAATGCCGATACAGGCCCAAATCACTATAATGAAGGGACGACCATTTAAGTTTCCCTAAACTGCATAGAAGCACCACATCGAGGTTTGTCACCCTTGACGACTATCTTTCCTCCCGAATAGCTAGGCAAAACCACATCGAGGTTATGAACCCTCAATGACCACTCTTCCTTCCGAATGGCTAGGTATAAACCATACCAGGGTGAGGAACCCTCGATGGCCACTCTTCCTCCCAAATGGCTAGGCTAACCCCATTAGGATCCATAGTGACTACCCTTCCTCCCAAGTAGCTAGGCCAGACATGAACAATATAAATCATGGCAAAAAAGCCGAATCACAGTCCTAGCATAGAAGTTGAATCACTCAAATCATGGCATGGAAGCCGAATCACAAGTCATATCATGATGTTCACATTATTCCTTAAGGATTATGTTCATCATCCCATTATAGTGGTACATCAAGTCATTTCTATTTGTAGAAACCGGGTTCACTTCTTTAAGCAAGTTTCAAGTTTAACACAATCCATTATAGAGCATTCACACGAGATAGTCAAGCTTTTCAACTGTCAAGTTTAAAATCCTTATAGGGTAATTCAAGTTCGAATACCAAAGCTTTATATTTCAATTTTCAATCATCCTTTAGAGAGGAATACAATCATGACTATGTATATATAATATAGTACAAGAAAGGTTTAATGTGCGCTTGTCCCTCACGCACACAAATCACAACCAAGGAGTTCATAAAACCATTCGAAAGAGTATGTTTAAAAAGAGACATACAAATCACCTTCATAGACAAATCATCTTTACAGTCAAAAAGGATTTTTTAAAAGAGGCATACTTCAAAAGAAGGTTTTCAAAAGAGACATACCTCAAATCCCGCTAAAAGCTAGCAAAACGGAATTCCCAAGGTTCAACAATCAATCTACAATGGATTTAGATGAAAAAGATGAAAGCTTTATTCGTTTCCACGAACTTTCTTTACATTTCGAAAACTAGGGCTTTCTAAGCCTAGAAACATGTTCTTGAACCTCATGTGAATCATTAGTAAATTCCAATCGCATAGTATAATCTATACTATCCTAAAAGTCATTAATTAAATCAGGGAAACCAAAGTTCATGCCTTTTAGACGAATTTCTATGCGCCCATTCTTCTCCTCTCTAGAGTTTTCAAGAATCTAGGGCTTGGAGAGATGAGCTAAGGTTAATTTGATATTAGTTTGATGAAGTAATGATGGGAATTGATCAAGAACTTACCTTATATGTTTTGGGAAAACCCTAGGATTGTTTCCTCTCAAAAAATCGGCCAAAACGAAGTGGGAATGAATATAACGAAGTTAGGCTTTTATAAAATTTGCGAAAAATTGCTTCAGGCATAAAATGGCCTGGTACGTTGCCCAGGGTGATGCGCACAATTTATCAATTTTGACGGCGTCAAAATTTTGAGTTTTCTGAAAATTTAGCCTGGGGTGCCACCCAAGGAAACACCCAAGGCGCCGCGCACGCCTAATTTTTACACTGCACTGATGATTTTCAGTAAAATAGGAATAACTCCTAGCACAGGGCTCCATTGGATCTAGGTGACGTACTATTGGAAAAGTATTTTGAATGACCTACAACTTTTATGAAGGAGGTTTTCCCAAATTCCTAGAGAATTTTCACAAAACTTTCTTAGAAGTCAGACCTACAGCAATTTAAACGAGTTTGAGAACTCTTACGAACTTCACTATTTGGTTTGACTTCAAAACGACTGCTTAGCACCCAAATTTATCCTGAGTGGATTAATATAGCTAAAATATCATCTTGATACTAGTTTTTATACATACACACCTAACTCAAGTTTACGGAATGTTACATTGTACCTCTTGACCTTGTTGTTCGTCACCTAGATTTTGAGACATAGTGCCTACAAGAGTAAAGCAATTTTAGATTTCGTGTCACCCCAAGTTCAGTATCTAATCTAGTACGCTACAAGGTAAATAACTCCACAAAAATAGTCCGTGTATTAAATTTGTAAATCTACAGATTCTGGAGCTATCTGTTGTAAGCGTCACTGTAGCGGTCACTCAGATCGCTGTAGCAATGCCGCAATAGCGGGAACTCAGATCGCTTTCACAGTCATATACACTCTCCCCAAACCGCTTCGGCGCATGCCTGGGCGCTATAGCTGAAACGCTCCAGCGGTCAACCAACCGCTAAAGCGGTCTCGTCTTTCCTAACAGGAACTCAAAAGTTTTAGATTTTAGATTTGTGATTTTTAACTCAAAAACTCTTTTTCATTCATGGATCAGGCAACTTTCAAGCATGCATGGTGTTTACAACCTATGGGCAATAGCTTCTAGCAACAAACAACGATCGAATCGAGATAAATTTAAAGACCTATTTCAAAAATAAAACTCTTTACTATACCCAAGTTTTCCACCCCAAATCTGAGCATTATCTAAGCAATATGCGATGTAGCGATTTATCTAATGCTAGGCAAGTGATAAATTTTAGATAATATAACCATCGTTCCTAGACCTCTGGGATCTACAAATTCCTTAGAAAGATGGAAGATGGAGTCCAAGTGGATGTTCGCGCACCTGTTCGGCCTTGAGCTAGGTTACGGTTTCCCTCTCTTGGTAGACTCCGGTTAGACTTTCATATACGCGTGTTAGATGAAGCAGAGAATGCATGTATAGGACTTCGATGATTGGGGATGGAGATGTCAAGATCAATAACATATCAGAAATGGTGGTTATTGTGTTTTACTGGTATAGTTGTAGATTTATGATTACCTTATGGTGAGACTTCAATTAGCGAAGCATATGTTTAGATGATATTGTCGGAGAATGCATGTAAACCTTCGGGTATGAAGTTGGGTTGGATATTGCTTTAGGTTGGGCCTGGTTGAATGATTTGGGGGCTAGCCAACCCATTGCGTTGTTGATTTATCTTGTCCTATTTACTTATTGGCTCGTTGCCACATTGAGACATTGGATGTTGGTGATAAGTGATATATTATGATTACGATATTGTGGTACCTTACTTTGATTTGATATTGAGATGGGAATTGTGATTTCATTGTGGCTTATTATGTAGCCTTGTTATTGATATTACTTATGTGCTATGTGTGGTACTGTTTGGGATTGAATTGGTTATTTGATATTACATTGCATCGTATTCATACTTATTTCCATAATATATTGATATTGCCTTGTTATGGTACTGAGGATGGAAAGTGAGAAGGAAATACAGATGCATTGAGAAACATTTGAGGCTATTTGCGGAGTGACCGGTACTATTCTGAGACTTATTGTATATCGAGCCATCTTTGGGCTATGTGCGGAATGACTAATATGAGGCGTATTGGTTGGATATGGAGTCATCTCTGGGTTGTGTGTGAAGTGACTCGTACATGGACTTCGCAGATCTCCCATGGGTTGTGCTGCCGAGATGTGATGTTCCATTGTCGGAGTACATATGTACGGTGCATATGCATTGCATTCATCATTCATAAATTTTTGCATTAGATTGTATCTCTTGGTTTTCTGTGATATGATTGCGATATACTGGTTCGGATTGGTTATTCTTAGACTTTGCATATATTTCTATTTCATTTTGTCATCTCTCTTATGTGTTAAGAGTGAATTGGATCATTGTTGGATTTGATATGGATTGTGTTGGGATCCTTGTATGTGACTAAATGGGGACAGGATACTGCAGTTATACTTGGGTCTTGGATGATTATTCTCGAACTTGGCCCAATTGGGCTTAGTTACTACAACCATAGGTTGTGACCTTGGATTGGGTAAGTGTAGTGCTAGATTACCTTAATATGGGTGTGTATGACTTGCTAGGTTTGGGTGAGTGATGAATATTAGAATGACGAGAGAGTTTTCCTTAAAACGAATTACGGATACAATAAATGGTAGGTTGACTTGCGGTCTTGGCGTAGGATTGGCCCTAGTATAATTGGTAATGTTACGGTATTTTGAGCGTGTTTATTTAATTGGTATACCAGATGAGTTGGAACGTGTGGAATGACTAAAATTAATGGTATGGATTACTAAAAGAGCGCTAATGGAATAAGGCTTTATGGTCGTTTGGGACGAGTTGAAGATTATATTCATGAATTGACTTAAGATCTCCTACCATGTTTATTTGTGGATTCTATTACCGTTATGTTATTCTAACCATTGTTGGCCTATGATGCTTACCATTACTATTATTGTATTGATAATACCCTTGCTACATCCCTCTCGGGGTGTAGAGTTTTACAGGTTATTGGTTGATTTGGAGTTTCTAGGAGATGCGCGGTGCCTATCTTCAAGACCTCCATCCTTCTATTCCTACAGATGGAGGTTAAATCTTTTATATTTACTTATACATTCTCTTCAAATTAGTAGCTCTTGTACTAGTCTAGACCAGGTCATGTGAAAAGGATTCAGTATCTATAAAAGTTGTTTGCAAACACTTCTGCTTTATTTATACAAGTGAGTTCACTTCCACATTTTGATTATGTTATAACCTGAAGGTAAATGAATCTTGTTTTATAACTGCAAATGAGTTTTGTTTTGGGTTAAGGGTTCGCCTATCGAGGTGAGAATGATAGGTTCCCGCGTGATCCTAAAATGGGTCGTAACAATGGACCACGACCCCTTCCTCGCAATTGCGGACTGAGTCATCCCGATCGCGATGAGTCATCCGACACCTGGCCCAACTAGGCTCATCACGATCGCGAGGCAACTTATGCAACCGCGATGACCCGCGACTCCCCAACCCCAACCACGCGTCACCTCGTAACCGCGAAGCAACGCAAATCGATCATGATGGCCAGTCCGACCAAGGCTAGCAATTGCAGTCCCTTCCTCGCCTACCAAAGAACTAAACAACAGATTTTTCTGGTGTTCCTCAAATTTGGTTTTGACACCCGAAACTCACCCGGAACCCCCTGGACGCAAATCAAATATGTATTTCAGTCATAAAACACACTACGAACTCGTTGTGCACTCAGAATTTCCAAAAGAGGTCAACTCAAAACCATGAATTCTCATATTCCCAACCAATGACCTAAAACACATCTGAATGCCTCGAGACTTGAACCAAATACCCTAATAAGTCAAAATCATGTTCTGAACCTAACGAAACTATCAAAATTCAATGCCGGACACGTTTACCAAAAAGTCAACTATTGGTCAAAGTGTTTCCCAAAACTAAACTTAAGAACTCAAATCTAGGATTTCCCTCTCCGTTACTAATTCGATTTTGTCGATGTGATGGTTCACATTTTCGCGGGTGGGGTTAGCGCTCGGAAAAGCTACTTTGAAATCGTTGGTGTTCTTTCGGACTTTGTTTTAAAAGAATCGCCACCTAATTTTTAGGAAATTGGGAAAACCAGTTTTAAAGGGTTTATTCAAACACCGTAAAAAATCCTTCTTAATTCAAAGTTCTAGTTAAGGGTTCTGGTGATCCGATAGGGAAGCCATTAGGCACCCTAGTATTAAGGATCCGTACTATACGGTTGACCTTCGAATTCCAATGTGTGATTATTTGCATGAACTGTTTATTTGGTGTTTATTTCCCGAAAAAGTCTGTCATTTTGCATATCATTTTTTTTTTTTTCTTTTTTGAAAAGAATTGAATGTATTCCCTTTACATATAGGGTATTTAGGTTCGGATTCATAATATCCAGATACAATTAGTTCCTTTCATATATAAGGATAATAGTAGTTTTTCTAAAGATAAAAAGTTCTAAATAAATTTTGTTCATGCTTACTCATACGTGGTCCGGGTTAATCCATTTAATACATTTTTTAGAACGTCCTTATCTAAAACTTTATGTTTTCAAATAGTTTACACAGATTTAATTTACAAGAGTTTGTTTATATAATCAAAACTAACTTTTGGTCCTAAAATTTATCTTTAAAACCCAATTGTTTATAACATAAGAGTAACGTTTTTTGACATGGGCTTTGGCCCAAATTTATGTTCTTTTTTCTGAAAAAATTAGTTAAGGTCTGTTGGGTTTTTGGCCCAAAATCTCATTTCTTCTTTTAACTACTGGGCTCAGCC
This sequence comes from Lycium ferocissimum, assembly GCF_029784015.1. Taxonomy (NCBI): domain Eukaryota; kingdom Viridiplantae; phylum Streptophyta; class Magnoliopsida; order Solanales; family Solanaceae; genus Lycium; species Lycium ferocissimum. Next base: position 5,352,074 of record NC_081351.1, read on the forward strand.
GAAAACATGTTTTCTCTCATCTTTTTTGGAAAAATTTGGTTAAGTTGGGCCTTAAAAATGTGATTTTAGGTTGGGCCTTAACCCTCCAAATTCTTCAATCTTTTGTCTGAATCTAGTCCAAAAAATATTTGTGTTTTTGTACACTAATACACTACATATCTATGAATTTAAAATTGTTTTCCGACTGGTTTTTGGTCCAAAGTAAGTGCTTGTTTCTGGCATTTAAAACTACACTTACGCACAGCTTTGAAATTATTTTTCTGCCTGGATTTAAAAAGAGCTTTTGGAAAACTGAATTTACAACTAGAAAAACGTTCTTCTGGTTTAAAGAAAAAATGTCAAGCCTGGTTTTTCTTCGCTTAGGAAAATGATAATAATTTTTTAGTAGGTAGACTAATCCTTTTCATTCTTTTCACTGGTTTACTAAGCCATTTTATTCTTTCAGAAAACGTTTATATTAAGTCGGGCTTTGAAAATCACGTTGGGGGCCTAAGGTCGAACTAAACGGCATATGTACCGTTTACCTAAGATGCCTAGTCCAAACCATAAATGATTCCAATAATAGTGTGAGTTTGTTTTACAACATACAAGTACAACACTTTAATCAATAAAGAAACTGACATGCTAAAATTTAAAGGAGGAGGGAAAGACTAGGGGTGTACCAAACCCCTAGTTAACCATTTTTACCCATGGTTGGTCCTTCGTGTCATTCTCACCCATGACTGGGCCTTCAACAATATTAGCTTCTCTTTTCTCTTCTTGGACTTAACAGTTTTGAAAGAAAAATTTCCTATTGGGCTTTTTGCCTAACAGGATGGCTGAACTTCGCCCCAAATGGCCATGCAGTAAGAGAGGGGAAAAGAAAAAGGAACCAAATTAGTCTATGTTTGCTGAACCTATCACTAGCATAATTATACATAAATCTATATATATATATATATATATATATATATATATATATATATATATATATATATATATATATATATATATCAAATTTGGTTTCAAAGTGCACAATTAAAGGACTTGATCATATACTATTGGCTTCACCGAATTGTAACTCACGCCATACCAAGGGAAAAGGTTGTCACCACTCTTATTCCCGATGCCGCACAAGTTTCAAGGGGTTTCATGAACCCCATCGGGGAATGGCTAAGACCTATCCCCCCAAACCACCTCAAATCCCAAACCAGTGTTGCCATAGGATAAAACCAAAGTCCCATAATTGTGCACAAGTGTCACCATTTATGAAAGTAATTTAATTACCAACAATACTAAAAATAAACTCACAGTCACAATAAGGAAAAAAATGATACAAATATGGCAGTGTGATGACACATAAAAAAATATAACATAACAACTTTGAAATACTTAATCAATAAATGATTAAAAAAAAAAAAACACCCTCTTTTCCTTTGCATTTGGGGTTTAATGAAAATTGGCCCCCTTTACAATTAATCTTTAGTTGGGCCAGACCCAACTGCCTTCTAAAAGAGAACCCACTTGAAAGTTTAGAACTTAGGTGCAAGTTTCTATCTCTTTTACTCATGTATACATACTGTCTATAACTCGCCTATTCCTTTATATAAACATGGTATACTTATGATATACACATGTGATGTGTATACCAAGTGTATACCATATGTATATTCCTCTTCCTTTTCATTAGCCTATGCATATTCTGTGCATATTCATACTCTTTATGTTTAACTTTAGGCCCCAAGATCATTTCATTCACCTAATTAATCCTTATTCCTCAGAACTAAAGCTATTTCAAGTCTAACTTAACTCTTATACATATCAAATAAATAATTCACCAGCTTCACATGTTAATAGACCTCATAGTAGTAATGTGAGACTGCTTGATGTAATTAACAGAAACATAGCAGGGAGATGTAGGCAAAGAGAAAAAATCCTATAAACTTATGATTACCAAAATAGGGTTGGAACACCAAGAAATTTGAACCTAAACAATATTAAATGAACTGAGACTGTGCAGTTTATATTCTCAGGAAAACCCACAGAAATGAACCTTTGTTTTAGTCAAGCAGTAGTAAGAGCATGTACCCAACAAGCCTTCATGTGAATTTCCACTTGAATTAAAAAAATAAATGAGCAGCTATGCATGTCACCAAGTCTCACAGAAAAAGAATGTCATAAAGTTTAAAAAAAAAAATAACTCTTTACAACCCAGGATTTCTAAACTCCCAAAAAAGGACACTTATTATCAACAGCCTTAAATCATTCCATTTCCCTTAGAAAGAAAGCAAAAATCACCCTATTGAAATAACCACTTTCCTCTTTTTAACTTCCTAAGTTCCCTTTAGACATTTAAACAAGTTAACTTTCCCACCCCTTTCTATTTTCGACCTTTGATGAAATGGTGAGATTTAAGGAAGACCAATGCACACTCATGACAGGAATGACCCGCATGGTCCATAGGCTGTGTCATGAAACCCCTCATTTGGAGGGTAATACTATGAGTCAAGCTAAGCTTGACTCTTCCCTGCCCCCTCTTTGAGGTGTCTTGAAAAGTCCACCCTATGCCAAGTGGTTCAAACTGTTTTGAGAGTACTCATAACATCCTCAAGCCACAACATTAAACCAATTCCAGCTTATCACTTATTCATTTTTTAAACACAGACTCAGTTTTCAGTTATTTTATCCTGCAGTTCTAAACATGATAGGGCATTAAACAGACCAATATTATAGAGACAAACCTTATTAGACAGAGTACAACTTTACCTTTTCAATCCAAATTTACACTACAATGCACATTAAAGTCTAAATGTCTTAAGGTTTCCGATGACCTCATTGACAGTCAATGTGCTGAGATCTTTGGCTTCAGAGATGGCATTTACCTTGCTATCCTAGGAATCAGGTAACACACCCAGAAACTTTCTTACTAGTTTTGTGGTTGTGATGACTTCTCCCAGATAATAAAGCTCATTTATAATAGAAGTAAATCTAGTGTGCATATCATGAATAGATTCTCTCTCTTTCATTTTGAACATTTAATACTCTGTGGTGAGTATGTAAATCATGGAGTTCTGCACCTGTGTTGTTCCTTCATTGGCAGTTTGAAGAGCTTCCCATATCTCTTTTGCATTTCAAAGACGCTGAGACTCGATTGTATTCATCAGGTCCTATTCCACACACAAGGATCTTCTTGGCTTTATAACTTTTCTCCACTGCCTTCCTGTCAGCATCATTGTATTCTTTCCTTGTTTTGGCAGTAGTTTTTACACCATCTTCACCTGTGTGTACTGGAATATAGGGGCCATCACAGATAATATCCCACAGTTCTAAGTTTTAGCCATGATGAAGTCGTGCATTCTAGTCTTCTACCACCCATAGTATTTTCCGTCAAATCTGGGTGGCTTGGTGAAAGACTGACCTTCTTCCGTATTGGATGGAGCAGCCATTTTATAGATTCTTTCTAGGTGTTAACCTTTTAGAAAGTACCTGCTCTGATACAAATTGTTGTTGGTTGTGCGTCCACCAAAAATTGTATGACGGACCTGGTTGTGTACCAGTTCCCTTGTGTAATGCAGTAAGTAAAGAAGGTACTGTTTTAACCGTGGAAAACTCCTTGCTCAAGGGATTAAAAACCATGACCTACCCCAGTAGTATTTCAACTCCACTACATGAGCAATTTCATATTTCAACCTATTATAAGCTAGGAACTAACTCCCATAATCCCTCAACCCTTACAATAGTAGCAACCTAGGAACTAACTCCCATAGTCCCTCAACCTTTGCAATACTCTGATTGCAAATACCTCCACTTAGCTAACCCTAGCAAACGACACAAAGGGCGACTACCTCTTAGCCGGACCCAACTAACACACCTTAGACTAACACTAACCAAGGGTACCACTTAATAGATTGAAAGGTAAACTGCCTAACAACTACTAAGAATTTGAAATACCTACAACAGCTTCTTATAAGAGAAGAGTAGGTTTACAAGTAAAAGCACATGAAACAAAGCTTAAAACAAACTAGGAGACTAAAGCATCTTCAGTGTTGGAATCAGGTCCTTTAGTTTGTGATTAGTTTTGTTGAAAACTTGGAGAGTCTTACGATGGCGGCACCTTTTGGGTGATTTTTTTAGGTTTTCCAAGTGATACACAATATGTTGCAACATGTTGTATATATAGTGGGAAGCATCTGGGATGGATAGAGATGACTCATTTAATATTTGACCTAAAGCATAAGCCAGCTCAACTGTTGTACTTGTGTGCATGAGTAGCACGGCTTTACAGCTATCTCTACTTACCGTGCAAGATGCACAGAGAGCAGATCACAGACCAGGTCTCTAGCTATTTTTTTGAATTAGATTGACAATCATCAAAACATGAATGCACTTAAGCTTATCACTATGTCTTATAGGATTTACCTTAATCTCTTCTCTTCTAAAACTAGAGCCTTGAAAAGGTTACAAATAACCTAAGGACATGTTCCTTGAACAGTCTACCCATAACAACAATTTAACCAACGAACACCTATAACACAATACTTGCAAATATTGATAGATGAAACCATAAAAGAACCTAACTATGACAAACTAAATAACTTGCTAATAAATCTTGATAAGCTCAGGATCTTCTCGTCTAGAAGTTGGATCTCTAAGACAAAGTGTTGACTGCTCAATTTAGTCTCTCATTAGAGTGTTGTGATTTCTAATTGTGGTTAAGCTCCAATGGTTAATTGTGATGTGTTTATATAGAAGTTGTTACCGCCTCTAAATAGTTAAATCCAAGCAAGTTTTGGTTTCATTAATTGTACTTAAAAATCAATCTTTTTTTGACTTGGATCTTCCTTCTTTCCTTGTTTGAGACTATTGTCTCCTACTTCAATGCTAATTCCATGTTGATCAAATTTTGGTACTTTATGAAAACATTATCATAACTTGAAATCTAGCTCTTCGTCGAATAGAAATCAGTCAACATTCTTCCTTCTCTAATGTCGGAATGAAATAGCTTTTCCAGTCTCCAATTGCATAATAATAAGGATCAATTCCTTAGTTGATATCACTGCTTCATTGAATCCTTTGGAGATCTATTTGGATATATGGTTTTTAATTGATTCCTACTTATGTTGCCCTTGATTATCATTGGGTACATTGTTTGCCAAATCATCAAAACTTCATTTTAAGCTCATAATCTATCATTGAGCCAGCAACTACTCAACAAAGGTGGAATTGGAACCCTTCAAGACTTGTTACTGCTTCTATTATCCTTATCAGATACTCCATACAAATTACAAAGAGGAGAGGGGATATTGGATCACCCTGCCTAGGTCCTCTTTTACCTTGGATACATCCATACAGTCCCCCATTGATAGCCAAAAAATATGAGTGGTAGAGATACAGTTTATTGTCCATTTGATGAATTTGGGGGGAAAGTACAATGCATGAATCATCTCATCCACAAATACCCACTCAACAGAATTATATGTTTTTTTCAAATCTATCTTGAACAAACAGCTCTTAACACTTTGCTTCGTGTTATAGATTCTAACCAAATCTTGGTATATGAGGACATTTTGGACAATTGTCCTTCTAGCCACAAATGCACTCTGATTTATGGAGATTATGCTAGGTAGTGCCACCTTCAACCTATTAGAAGAACTCCTTGGAAATGACTTTGTGGATGGTATTACAGCAGGCTATGGGTCTGTAATCACCTACACCTTCAACATATCACATTCTGGGATCAAAGAGATAACAGTGTTATTCAATACTTTCAAGATTTACCCAGAGTTGAAATTCCAATATCCCTGCTATAATGTCCTCTTACACTATATTCCAATAGTTCTTAAAGAACTGACTTCCATACCCACCAGGGTTTGGGACATTATCACTAGATATATTCCATAGCTCCTTCTTGATTTCTGCGATTTCAACCCCTTTCACCAAGAGTTCCCTATGCTTCACTAATAGTAATAGTCCTTTCTTCACATTGCTACTACATCCATGATCTCTATTGCCATTTGAAGTGCCCAAGAGTGCAATATAGTAATCAATAAATGGAGTAGTGTTCCATTCATGTCTGTTGTGATGTTCCATTAAGATCTTTGACAATAAAAATCCTATTAGTATTCCTTCTAGCCTTTAAGACACTATAGAAGAACTTGCTATTTGTATCCCTTAGTTCAACCAATGTATCTTACATTTCTGCTGGAGGAACTTTGCTCTAGCCAGATGGAGTATTTCTTAGCCAATTTTATTTCATCATCCATCAATTGTATGTTGCCATGGTCTAGAGTTTGGTTTGGAACTCATGAAGCTTCTCCATTTCCCTTTCAATGTTGAGTTCTACCACACTAAAATTATTTTTTGTTGATCTCATTTAAGACAGTCTTAATCCAGTTGAGTTTACCCACTGGTTGATATAGTTTGCTACCTGTGCTCATCTTTTCCCAATCAAGCTTCGCCTTATCTTTGAAGTTAAGGGCTAAGCTCCACATGTTGTAATATCTGAATTTATATGACACCTTCACATTTCTAGTATCCTAATTGATAAAGACAGGGAATGATCATGCAGGCCTTTGTTCTCAAAGTGAACTTCAGATGCTGGAAAGATAGTGATCCAATCATATTTACTAAGACTCTTTCAATTCGTTATATACCCTGCTATCTGCACCTTGCTTGTTGTTCCGTATGAAGAATGAGCTAGAGGACTTCAATTCTTGGAAATTACAATCACCAATGCATATTCTAAACTCCCTGATCTCAGCAACAGAAACTAGCCGGCCTAATCTTTCATTACTATTAAGCATACAGATCTATCATTACTGCCTAAGGAATATGACTCTAAATAAGAATTGAGACTATGTCTTGCCATAATTACCTCCTTAAATCCTGACCATTATACCTATAGACAATTGTCATATTGAATTTGATGCTAGTACCTTTGTGTTTTACATCACAATGAACCATCTATGGAGTTGTTTTGACAATATTAACACTAAAATCAGTGGTTTCCAGACTACTCAAATTCTCCCACCACGGTGGTGAGATAAATTATTTGTAAAGGACTACCCATTACAAAGGTTAAGGGCAGTATTTGTACTCTTTGTCTCTTAACCTCTGTTTCCAGAAGCCTAAATGGACCAACCTTGTTGTTATGATAAATGAGATTCATATCTTTTTGCTTCTCAATTCTATTCAAGCCCTTGGTATTCCAGAAACCTACTTTGTCCATTAGGAGGGGGGTTTCCACCACTCCTTCCATTTCCTAAGACCTTGTCAGCATCTCCTTCAAATGGGATGGAAGTAGTTGCTTTTGGTTTGTTTTTCTTTGCTCCTTTCATCTCTGTACTTGTACTGTCACTGCCAATGTTTTGAACTTCCTTACTATTTGTTACATTCTTCTCACCACCAAGAGCTACAAATGGATTGGTTGTATTCACTGTTTTATTTTGAGGTAACCTTCTTCTTTAGGCTTTTGTGAGCCACCAATGTGAAATCACGATCATTCCCTTTTGGTTCTTTTGCAACTTCCTTCAGTATTCCCAGTCTCTTCAATGTCTCTTGCTCTTTATGCGTTTTCCTACACACATTAGGATGGTGCCCAAAATTCTTGCAATATGAGCACATTATAGATTTTCATTCATAAAACACTTCTTGTTCAACAATTTTCCCCTTGTCATTTTCAAACATCACAAATTCTGAATAAGTTTGGTTTAAAGGAACCTCCACCATTACCCTTGTATACATTAAGCTTTCCTTCATTGTAATTGCACTATCTACTTTAAAAGGTTTCCCAACAAGTCTTGCAATCTTAGTCAAGGCTCTCTATCCCCAATACTTAAGATCTAAGCCAACTAGTTGAATCCAGATTGGAACATTCTCCACGATCACTTTACTCATTTCCACACTGGGTGTCCATGGCTTGACCACTACTGGCTTCTTAATAAACATCTGAACTCCATCTTCCCATACTTTTTTCTTACTTTCCATTTTGTGAAATCACACAAGGAATACCCCTCTATCAGTTTGAGGAACCTTATAAATTCGCATGACCCCAAATATATTTGAAATAGCCCTCAGTGATAGTTAATCGGAGGGTTCGAGACCAATACATAGCGTACCATAGTTGTTTGCCAAACTGTCACCTCCTCTTCAATGCCATCTATTATAATTTTCACATTGCATTCAGTTTCTTCTTTGATTCCCTAATCTAACCCATCAGTAAGAGGGACTGGTCCAACTACATTGCCCTACGTCGAGCTAGGGTTTACAGATTGGACCGTACTTGTAACTTTTTTGTTGGCCATTGCCTCAACTTCATCAGCCCAGGACGATTTCCCTGAAGTCTGCGGTGTATCCTGTTTATTTGTTGTCGTCGCTGTCATCTGTGGGGTCCTTGATTGCATTTCTACTGGAGAATTTTGTTTCAGTATTAGTGGAGTAATTTCTTGGAGAACATTGATACTACGAACCTTCTTTGCATCCTCAGATTGTGGTACAACTTTCCTAACCAATGTGGTTGAAGGATGTGATGTTTGGATTGCTTGCCCTCTCCTTGCAAGTTTTGATCTCCTCGCCATTGCAACCTTAGTTGAGATACGCTCTCATTCGAGAGAGAGAAACTTACTAAATTATCTGTTTATTTTATTTTACTTATTCTTAGTCTTCATTTGATTTTGATCTTTTATTTGTTTCTTCCCTTTTAGCTTTTTTTGCTCTCTCTTTGTCATTTTTTCATTTCGGTCAATCACTGGTCATTTCCGGAAATGGATTCCGCATTCATTTTATTCTTATTTCTTCCCTGCATTCTTTTTTATTGTATCATTTTCCTTTTTTCTTTCTTTTACTTTCTTCTTTTTTCATTTTTGTTAATCATTGAGTTTCCAAATTTTTCATTATCGCCATCTTGATGAATGATATCTATCATACAATTTTTTTCTTTCAAAAACTATCCAAAATAAGTATCGTTATTTTAAACCCAAGTCAAATATTTTAAATATTTTACTCTATTTCAACCAATTTTACAGAAAAAACTATCAATGGAGTGGTTGGTCGACGATGATGAAAGAGGTTATGCGGAGCGAACTTTTGCCTTTCACACTCTTCAATAGTGTGAGCACTCTACGTCATCACTCAAGAGTTTAACTAATACATTTTAAAAAAAAAGGTTGTTGGGGGAAGGGTAATAGGATCTCCGTAAAGGTTAAAAGTGTAACTGGAAATTCGGAGGTATTAAGCCTTATCCAAATTACACTTATTGGATTGTTATGATGCATTAAGTGCTTTTGATTTGAAATGGGGATAATGATCAGGATTTATGTGAAGATTTACTACATTACCAAAGAGGAAAAGATAGAGAAAAATATTATTGCTGTAATAGAGAGGTGCCTATGTGGATATATTGAGTCGACTAGATCTTGTCGTAGCCAGCTCTGGATCAACCTTGACTCTATAACCAAGCTATATTAGGCACGACCACTTAGTCCTTGTATTAGGCATAGTTGAACGTGATCAAGCTGTGCCTTGTGGCTTCCTGATTGTTCCCTTGTAGTATAAAGTCTCCCCTGCATGCTTTAATTTGCACTATAAATCTAACGCGTCTTGCGTGTTCTTGAAAATATTTAAGTCACGTTGTCAATGCAATATTTAACACATTTCCCTAACTTATAATAGTAGTAGTACGTCCGTTATATTCTTGCCAACTATAATTAGAAC